>NC_088338.1:36507500-36682500 GCF_036884655.1 Musa acuminata AAA Group
AAACCATGCAGGAATCTCCAAAAATGCTCAAGCAAGCAATATCTTAAGGCATAACGTAATATTCTCCTGACAAATAATCCCTACCTATGGATCAGACATAGATGAGACATGCAACCTTCAATCTGGTTGACTACCTTAAAAAAGCTTGTTGATTACCATTCACATCTTGAGTCCGTGTTTATCTTTGGGTGCAAGCTGGTGCAACCAGGCTTGCAACGGTGTTGTTGGCTGAAGAAGCAACAGTGCTTTGGCCAAATCCTTAGAGAAGACAAAATAATGGCAGCAGCTTGTCTCTGCGTCCAGGTACAATGCTGACACTTCCGCTAATGGCGTCTGTGCGAACATCAGTGGTCGTGGAAGAGACAACGCCAGAGTGACTGACTGAGAGAGAAACATTATTGAGCAGTACGCGTTAGCATAGCAGTAACTCAGTGGCTGCATATAGTAGACATTGAGTAGAGAGTCAATTTCAAACACCCTTCAATACCTCACCGCTTCTCTAGCTCTTTTTTAGTAGAACACTAGAAACATTACTTTATGATACCCATTTCCAGCTCTCTCTTTCTCTCTTTGCGTTGCAAAGATCGGTAAGAATTGCATGCAAGGACTGCACACTAAAGCTGTTTGATTAAGTGTATGATTAACTGGAAGAATCCCAGTTCCTGTTCTTTTAATGCTTGTATACGTACATGGCAACTGTCAGATTGAGTGAGTGATTAAGAGAGAGTATCTAACATACTGTTCTTTTGAGACTTCTGTGCGTATATGACAAATGCATTGCGATTAAACTGATCAGGCATGGCAGATTTCGGTAAAAGAGAAATGATACAGGCACAGACCGATAAGTACCTGTTCTCTCCCCCTTCAAGCACGAGACACGGTGACAGTACATAATAGTAAGAAAAGGTAATGAAATTGATAGAAAGCTCCAGTTTAAGAAAACCTAGCATGCGTCTACCCTGCTTTCCTTCAAACTCTCTCTCTCTCTCCGTCTCTCTATGAGACCTAAAGATCGTGAAATTTATTGTGATCTTTATCTCACTAGATAACAAGATAAAACATCATCATTGTCCCCGTTACTCTCTTAGCTAGTCACCGTCCTTACCTTCTATCACCCCCACCTCTTCATCAATGCTCATCGTCTCCGCGATATGAGGTGCATGGCCGCTGCCGAAGGATCTCACGTGGTCCTTGAGAGATCGCTTGTGCTTGAAGTCGGAGCCGCAGATGCAGAACCACAGCTTGCCACAGTTCTTCTCGTGGGTGCGCCAGTCACCGCGCACTGCGAATGCCTTACCGCACCTACGGCACGCGAAAGGCCGCACTCCGTGCTTGCGCTTGTAATGCGTCTGCAGTGTCCGAAAGTCCTTGAGCGGCCGTGACCTAGGATGCTCAATGTTGTTCTTACACCCCTCCGCGCAGCAGTAGCACGGCAGCTTCAACAGACATGGCGAGGGCAATTGCCTCGGTATGCCACGCGGTGACTCCGATCCCCTCCGATACTGCGATCCGTGACCCCACATGTGCATCTGATTGGACAGCAACATGCAAAGTTAGGAACGGAAGAGACAGTATCTCGAAGTAAAAAGCGAGTAGGGACCTAATACATGACGTTCATCGACCTGCATGTTGTTGAAGCGATTAAAGGTTTTGTTGGACACGGTGCAGGAGAACTGGGTGGCGCTAACCAGGATTTCGGCGGGAGAGGGAATCCAGTAGCTACTAGGCACGAGGTTCAAGCCTGCGGCGGTGGTGGCCGCGGTGCTTGTGCTTGCCCTAGGCCTCGCATTCGGGGGGCCAATGGAGAGTTCGATCGTCACTGAGGAGTCATCGTCCACTTGGTTTGAAGAGTGGGAGAAGTGACACTGCGGTTTCGAGCTTGCGCGGAGCCACTTAGAAGCAACAAAAGTTGAAGTAGAAGAAGAGCAGGAGGAAGAAGCTGGTGAGGATTGGCTTCCAGGCGGCCAAAGCGAGAGCAACAAAACGGTGTTGTCTTCTTCCTGATCATTGGTATTGAAATGCATATCTGTCTAGAATGGAGAAGAGGATTGGAGGGGAAGAGAGTGGGAGAGAAAATGAGGTGAGAGGGAGATATATATCCGTATAGAGGTGGGTGGAGAGAGAGAGAGAGAGAGAGAGAGAGAGAGAGAGAGAGAGAGAGAGAGAGAGAGAGAGAGAGAGAGACTGCGTTTGGTAGTGAATGATCGATAGAGAGAGCAGGGCACATGAAAGCGGATGAGAATACACGGCGATTTTGCTGGTTTAGGTTGGAGGAGAGACAAGTGACCGGGAAAAGTGGGAATGGGACCGACAGGTAAACAACACCATGCAGCATACTCCCCAACACACACCGGAACACCCACACATGCCAACCAGAAGCCGAGAGGGATCGGCAGCTTGCTTACCGAGCGCCTTATTCTCCCCCGCATCTTCCTTCTTCCTCTTCTGTCACATCCTTTTCGGTTTCCCTTTATGGACGCTATCGCCCTCGTCTTTAGTTCTTCGCCTTCTCTCACTGTGCATGAATTGGTGTCCACTGGTTCGGTGCCATCTCGTTAGGTAGGCGGTGATAGTACGCGACATATTTGATCCAGACAGTCAAACATTCTGGTAGGCAGGTATATCCAAATAGCCGGCCCAACCCCTCTACCTGAATGACCCTAACGCCTTTGTCCCGGATTAGGCCCATGGGCCATGGTGCATCTATTTAGTCACTATGAACCCCTAACAGTACGACTTTTCCCTCGGTATTTGGTTGCCGCTGCTGCTATTCCAATTCATCCTCCATGATAGCACTCAGGAGAAGCCTCCTTCTTGCATCCTTACTCTGCTTTGCCAGTCACGGATCATGCATGCATTCCAGCAGCTGGGATCCGTCGGTCTCGCTGAGGCTCAATCACCCCGCCCTTGTTCTTCTCGAGAAGTGCCACACGCCAACCCACTTCTGGCCCAGATGATGAGGCTCCACCTCACTGGCCAAACTTCTCTGCGGTCTCCTACCCTGAGCACCTGAATTATGCCCTTCTCTTCCGCCACTTCACCCCTCATCCCAATCTTTACATCTACAACATCATGATTTCAGCTCTATCTTTCTCGCCAGGCCAGTCCTTCGATCTCTACAAGTGTATGCTTTGTGCATCCTAATGAACAGACCTTCCTTTCCCTTCTCAAATCTTCCATCAATGTGTCAGTCGGTAAGCAGGTCCATGTCCATGTCATTGTTTGTGGCCTCCGCTCGTGTATCTATCTGCGGAATTCCCTCGTGAAGATGTACTTGGACGGTGGGGATGTAGCTTCTGCCCGTCAGGTGTTTGATCAGATGCCCGAACACGATATCGTTTCGTGCAATATTATGCTATCTGGGCTGGGCAGACAAGGATGCTCTACGGGAGCTCTCAGGTTGTTTGGAGATATGCAAGCTTCAGGTATCAAGCCGGACGCGTACACCATTTTCGGCCTTCTGACGTGCTGTGGCCAGCTGAAAGATCCGCGCCTTGGGAAGTTGTTCAAGGGCTGATCGTATGAAAGTTTCCTACCAGCACCCATGCAAGTGGCTCGATTTTGAGTAATGCTCTTTTGGATGTGTATGCCAAGTGTGAAGAAATGGAAATTGCTATCAAGAGGTTCGATGGAATTGTTGAGAGAGATGCAATCTCGGGGGAACATAATTATTTCTGGATTTGCAAGTACTGGACAATTGGATCTTGGTCGCAGGTTTTTCGATGAAGCGCCTAGGAGAGACCTGATCTCGTGGAATTCTCTTCTTGCCAGGTATGCTCGGAGAGGTGATTTCGGAATGGTGATGAAACTATTCCGGGACATGCTCGTTGACAATGTAAGACCTGATAAGGTGATTGCCATTTCTCTTGTGTTTCTGCTGCTGCAGAGATTGGCGAACTAAATCAAGGAAGGTGCGGACATGGTTGGGTGCTAAAGGTTTATGGAAATCTGGATGCCTTTTTGGGGTCAGCCTCAATAGATATGTACTCTAGGTGTGGTAACATTTGGAGGTCCTTTATGGTTTTCGACAATGTTTCTGAGAAGGATGTCACGCTTTGGACGGCTATGATTACTGGCCTTGCCTTTCATGGCTTTGGAGCCGAAGCTCTGGAGCTGTTCCATGAAATGCAAGAAGAGGGTCTGATGCCAAATAGTGTGACCTTAGTTGTAGTTCTTACGACCTGCAGCCATGCTGGCCTGGTGGATAAGGCGCTAAGGATCTTCGAATCCATGAAGCAGAGATGTAATATCGAACCTGGAGTGGAGCAGTATGGGTTCGTAGTTGATCTTTTAGCACGGTCGGGGCGGTTGAGTGATGCTCTAAACGTGATAGCAAGGATGCCAATGAAGCCAAGTAGGTCTATATGGGGAGCAATTCTAAGCTCAAGCAAAGCCTACGGAGATTTGGAGCTTACTGACAGTGCTTTGATAGAGCACCTCAAGCTAGAACCTGATAAGTCTATGTCTTGCTCTCGAATGCTTATGCTGCTTATGGGAAGTGGAGCTACTCCAACAAAATCAGAGAGATTATGGTGGGAAGACAAGGTGTAAAGAAGACGGGGGGTGGTCGTAATCTGGTTGTTGATGGAGTGTGTCTTCCGATAAGAGGAACCATAGTTGGGCTGAGACTGTTGGGCTGAAAGCCAATGAATTCAGCCCATAGTGGGCTTTAATAGCCCACAGCCCATCTCCCCTTTGACCTAATCCTAGATCCAAATTAGGGGTGTGTGGTGGCTGCGATTTTTTGAGGAGAAAAATTATAGCAGTAACTTGATTCAAAACGGAGGAGAAAAAGAGAAAAACGAGAAAAGGAAAGGGAAGAAGACAAGAGCAATAAAGAGAGACTATTCTCAATCATCCAGTAATGTTCTCATCTTAGGTTAGATCAGATCTACAGTAGATTCTTATTGTGATTATTTGGGGAGAATTTGGATATTGTGCATAGTGACGTAATCCTTGTATCTCAGTTATTCTCTTGTGATTATTACTAGAATTTTGGGCAAAAGACAAAGATTTGTATATTCATTATTCTTATAGTGGATTATCTTTAGTTTGCTATGTAGTTTTTACGCTTTACGTTGGAGAGATTTTTCACGTAAAAATTGGTGTTATATTTGATTGTGATTCTATTTAATTCCGCTACATGTTATGGTTTGCTAGTATTTATTCATATACAAAAAATTTATTTCTATTTATATCTAATCAACTCGTATTTAATTTTTGTTGATTTAATTTTTTGTTTGAACATGGAGGCCGATAGTGTTTCTCACATGATTAGCTTGAATGAAAATAATTGGATAATTTGTAAAAATAAGAATGGAAGATTTCTTTTATTGCAAAGATTTGTATGAACCTTTGTAGAGGGATAGTGCAAAGCCTATAACTATGGCAGATGATGAGTGGAAGAGGTTAGACCAAAAAATAGTTTGGTTTATTCGATAGTAGCTCGATGATAGTGTCTTTCATCATATTTCTACTGAAAGTTCTGCTTATTCTCTTTGGAAAAAGTTGGAAGATCTCTATGAAAGAAAAACAACTGATAACAAAGCTTTCTTGATCAGAAAACTTGTAAACCTGAAATATAAAGAGGGTACTTCTATTGTTGAACATTTGAATGAAATGTAGAGTATCACTAACCAGTTATTCTCTATGAAAATATCTCTTGATGATGAGTTGCAAGCATTGTTATTTCTCAGTTCATTGCTAGAAAGTTGGGAGACACTAGTGGTTTCCCTTAGTAATTCTGTGTCAAATGGTATTGTCACAATAAATCAAGTAACAATCAGTTTGTTGAATGAGGAGTTGAGAAGAAAGAATTCAGTAATATCTCAAAATGATTCACATACATTTATCTTAAAGAACAAACGAAGATCAAAGTTCACGCATGAGTAGAAGCAAGTCAAGATTAAGAAAAGATATTGTTTGCTATAACTGTGGCGAGAAAAGACATTATAAGAATCAATTTAACCTAAGAAGAGAAAGAAAAAGGGAAAAGAAGTAGAGTCTATAGAGTCAAAAGATAATATCACAACTATAGTGCAAGGTGGTGATTATTTGATTGTGTCTCCTTCTGATGATATTTTTTCTTATGTGTGTCAGGATCTTGAGTGGGTGATTGGCACAGGTGCTTCTTATCATGCTACACCACGGAGGAAGTTTTTTGCTATATATAGGTCTGAAAAATTTGGTGTTGTCAAGTTGGTTTTTTGCTATATAAGTTGGTCTTTATTGGCATGGGTGATATCCACATAAAGACCAACTTTGGCTGCAAGTTTGTGCTTAAGGATGTGAGGCATGTGGTTGACTTGAGGCTGAATTTAATTTCAGTTAGAATACTAAATGATGAAGACTATGATAGTAGATTTCACATATAGCAATAGAAGCTCAGTAAGGGTTATCTTATTGTGGCTAGTGGAAAGAAATGTCACACCTTATAAAGTTTGCATGCCAAAGCTTGTGGTGAGTAACTGAATGCTATAGAGAAATATTTCAGCATGGAGTTATGACATAGGCGATTGAGACACATGAACGAGAAGGGACTGCAAGCTCTTACCAAGAGAGAGATATTGCCAGATCTCAAAGGTATATATTTGAACCCTGGTATTGATTGTTTGGCTGGTAAATAACACAGAGTTTCATTTGCTAGTCCTGCTTTGTCTAGAAAAATGCATGCCTTAAATCATGTTTATATATATGTATGTGGTCCTTTGAGAACAAAAACTTATAGTGGATCTGTTAATGTTCGTAATATCAGTGATGCACTTTATTTTATCACTTTTATAGATAATTTTTTTAGGAAAGTTTGGGCCTATGCTATGAAGACCAAAGATCAAGTTATTAATGTCTTCAAAGAGTTTCATGCCAGGGTTTAAAGGGAGATAGAAAGACAATTGAAATGCATAAGATCAGATAATGATTGTGAGTATACAGGATTATTTAATGATTATTATAGGTCACATGACATCCAACATGAGATGATAGTTCATAGTACACCTCAACATAATGCAATCACGGAGAGGATGAACCGCATCATCATGGAAAAGATCAGATGTATGCTTTCACAGGCCAAGCTACCCAAAAGGTTTTAGGATGAGGCTTTAAGGACTACAATTGATGTGATCAACTTGTCACCATGTATAACCCAATATGATGATATTGTAGAGTATGTATGGTCAGGGAAATATGTTTCCTACAAGCATTTAAAATTGTTTGGTTGTCGTGTATTTGCACATATTCCAAACAATAAGAGGTCCAAGCTGGATGGTAAGACTGAAGAATATATTTTTCTTAGTTACTCGCATGATCAATTTGGTAACATGCTTTGGGATCTAAAAAAGCAGAAGGTGTTTAGAAGTAGAGATACAGTATTCTTTGAGGGTTAAACCTTTTGAGGATTTGAAGAAGAAGGCCTAACCAAGACTTTTGTAAAATGATTAATAGATTGTGACCCAGTTATTCCTCTAGTATATCAAGGTGATGGGAGAGATATGCAAGAAGATGGTGTAGAGCTTGATGTTGATCTACCTGTAGGACATGTTGAGCAAGAAGAAGTTGGAAAGCAACTTCTCACAAAATCTCAGTTGAGAAGATCTTTTAAACAACGTCAACCTTCCAAAAGATATTCTACATATAAGTATATGATGCTTACTAATGCAGGTGAACCAGAGAGTTATCAAGAAGCAATTGAAAGTTAGTAGAAAAAGAAGTGGTTAGTTGCTATGCAGGAAGAGATGAATGCTCTTAAAAAAAAACCATACATATGATTTGGTGCTACTATCAAAGGGAATGAAGGTCTTGAAGAACAAGTGAGTTTTTAGGTTGAAGACTCAAGAATATTATTCTCAACCAAAGTACAAAGCTAGATTGGTTGTGAAATGCTTTGGTCAAAAGAAAGGTATTGACTTTGATGAGAATTTTTCTCTTATTGTTAAAATATCTTCTATTCATGTTGCTCTTGGTATTACTGTTAACCAAGACTTGGAGGTTGAGCAGTTAAATGTGAAGACAACTTTCCTTAATGGTGATTTGGAGGAAGAAATTTATATAAAGTAACCAAAATACTTCAAAGTCAAAGGTAAAGAGAACTTTGTCAGCAAGTTAAAGAAGAGCTTGTATGAGCTGAAGCAAGCTCCAAGACAATGGTATAGAAAGTTTGATTCATTTATGATAGAAAATGGATATAAAAGAACAGTTTTAGATCATTGTGTGTACATCAAATGGTTTGGTGAGAATTTTGTTATTCTTACTTTATATTGATGATAAGCTTATTCTTGGGAAATATATGTCTATAATTGACAGGTGGAAGAAGGAACTGAGTGAGTCTTTTGCAATAAAGGACATGGGGCTAGCAAAACAAATACTGAGCATGCAAATTTCCCGTAATAGAAAAAATAAGAAGATTTGGTTATCACAAGACAAATATATTGAGAAGGAATTAGAAAGGTTCAGTTTGACCAATGCAAAACCAATTGGTTCTCCTCTTGCAGGTTACTTCAAGTCATGCTCAAAACAAAGTCCATCAAGTGATGAGGAGAATGAGAAAATGCAAAATGCTCCTTATGCTTCAGGGTGATGAGTTGTGGGCTATTAAAGCCCACTATGGGTTGAATTCATGAGCTTTCAGCCCAATAATCTATCCCTTCAGCCCATAAGGGAGGCTGTCTCATTACTTCTTAATGTAAAGTTATGCCGACCAATTGTCGGCAGATCTCTTGTCTTTCTTTTGGTAAGGTCTTTGTTAGCATGTCTGCTTCGTTATCATCTGTGTGAATTTTCTAAAGCTACGATTACTTCTCTTCAAGTACATTTCAAATCCAATGGTATCTAACATCTATATGCTTTGAGTTGAAATGAAAAGTTGGGTTCTTACACAAATGGATAGCACTCTGGCTATCACTATTCACGCATAGTTTTCTTGTTTCAGCCCCAATTCTTGTAAGAATTCTTTCATCCATAACATTTCTTTGCAAACCTTTGTAGCAACAATATATTTTTCCTTTGTGGTGGAGAGAGCAAAACACCTTTGCAATCTGGATTGCCATGCATAGCTCCCCTTGTAAAAGTAAGTAGAAAACCTGATGTGGACTTCCTCGTATCAATATCTCTTGTCATATCTGTATCTGTGTAATCTGTCAACACAGGTGGTTCACCTCCAAAGCTTAAACAAACTTTAGAACTCCCTTTGAGATATCTAAAGATTTATTTCATTGCTGCCCACTGCTTTTGGCTTGGATTTGTAAGAAATCTGCTAGTAACACCCATTGCATATGCGATGTTTGACCTCGTACATACCATTGCATACATTAAACTTTCAACTGTTGAAGCATAATGAACCTTTTACATTTTCTCCTTCTCCTCATCACTTGATGGACTCTGTTCTAAGCACAACTTAAAGTGACCTACAAGAACAGAACCATCTGGCTTTGCATTGCTCATATTGAACATTTCCAATACTTTCTCGATGTATTTCTCCTGTGACAACCAAATCTTCTTCTTTTTTCTATCATGGAAAATTTACATGCCTAGTATTTGCTTTGCTGGCCCCATCCCATGTCCTTCATTATAAAAGACTCACTTAGTTTATTCTTCAGCCTATCAATTATAGATATATCTTTCTCAAGAATAAGTATGTCATCAACATAAACTAAGAGAATAATAAAATTCTCACCAAACCATTTGAAGTACACAAAATGATCTAAAGCCGTTCTTTTATATCCATTTTCTATCCAAAATAAATTAAACTTTCTATACTATTGTCTTGGAGCTTATTTCAGCCTATACAAGCTCTTCTTCAACTTGCAAACAAAGTTATATTTACCTTTGACTTTAAAGCCTTCTAGTTGCTCCATATAAATTTCCTCCTCCAAATCATCATGAAGGAAAGCTGTCTTCATATCTAACTGCTCAACCTCCAAGTCCTGATTAGCAACAATACGAAGAGTAACACGAATATAAAACATTTTAACAACGGGAGAAAAATCTCATCAAAGTCAATACCTTTCTTTTGACTAAAGTCTTTCACAACCAATCTAGCCTTGTACTTTGGTTGAGAACAATATTCTTGAGTCTTCAACCTAAAAATCTACTTGTTCTTCAAGACCTTTATTCCCTTTGGTAGTAGCACTAAATCATATGTGTGGTTCTTATAAAGAACATCAATCTCTTTCTGCATAGCAACTAATCACTTCTTTTTCTGCTCACTTTCAATTACTTCATGGTAACTCTCTAGTTCATCTGCATCAGTAAGCATCATATATTCATTTGTAGAGTATCTTCTGGAAGGTTGACGTTATCTATAAGATCTTCTCAACTGAGGTTCTGCGAGAAGTTGCTCTCTAACTTCTTTTTGCTCAACATGTACTATAGGTATATCAACATCAGGCTCTATATCATTTTCCTGCACATCTCTCCTATCACCCTGATATATTAGAGGAATAACTGAGTCACAATATGCTAATCCTTCTATAGATGTCTAGGCTAGCGCCTTCTTTTTCAAATCCTCAAAGGTTTGATCCTCAAAGAAGACTATATCTCTATTTTTAAATACCTTCTACTTTTTTGGATTCTAAAACCTGTAACCAAACTAATCATGTGAGTAACTAAGAAAAAAATATTCTTTAATCTTATCATCCAGCTTGGACCTCTTATTGTTTGGAATGTGTGTAAATGCACGACAACCAAACACTTTCAAACGCTTGCAGGAAATATTTTTTCCTGACCATACATGCTCTACAATATCACCATCTAGGGCTATACATGGTGACAAGTTAATCACAATAACTGCAGTCCTCAAAGCCTCATCTCAAAACCTTTTAGGTATCTTGGCTTGTGAAAGCAAACATTTGATCTTTTTCAAAATTGTACGGTTTATCCTCTCTACAATTGCATTATGCTGAGGTGTACCCGAAACTGTCATGTCATGTTGGATGTCATGTGACCTGCTATAATTATTAAATAATACTATGTACTCACCACCATTATATGATCTTATGCATTTCAATTACCTTTCTGTCTCTTTTTCAACTCTGGCATAAAACTCTTTGAAGACATTAATAACTTGATCTTTGGTCTTCATTAGCATAGACCCAAACTTTCCTTAAAAAATCATATATAAATGTGACAAAATAAAATGCACCACTGATACTAGGAACATTAACAGATCCACCAGGAGTTTTTGTCCTTAAAAGATCACATACATTTGTATAAACACGGTCTAAGGCATACATTTTTCTAGATAAAGCAGGACTATCAAATGAAACTTTGTGTTATTTACTAGCCAAACAATCAATACAAGGGTTCAAATGTGTACCTTTGAGGTCTGATAATATCTTTCTCTTGGAAAGAGCTTGCAGTCCCTTCTCGCTTATATGTCCCAATCGCCAATGCCACAACTCCATGCTGAAGTTTTTTTCTGTAGCATTTAGCTACTCACCACAAGCTTTGGCCTGTAACCTGTATAAGGTATGATATTTCTTTCTACTAGCTACAATAAGAGAACTCTTACTGAGCTTTAATTGTCCTTTGTAAAATCTGCTATTATAGTCTTCATCATCTAGTCTTCCAATTGAAATTAAATTCAGACTTAAGTCAACCATATGCCTCATATCCTTAAGCACCAACTTGTACTCAAGATTGATCTTTATGTGGATATCACCCATGCCAATGATGTTTGCCGTGCCATAGTTGCCCATCTTGACAACACCAAATTTTCTAGACCTGTATGTAGCAAAAAACTCCCTTTGTGATGTAGCATAATAAGAAAAACCTATGTCAATCACCCACTCAAGATCCTGAAACAAAAAAAAAAAATCATTAGAAGGAGACAAAATTAAATAATCACCACTTTGCACTGTAATTGTGATATAATCTTTTGACTACGTAGACTCCACTTCTTTTCCCTTTTTCTTGCTCTTCTTATATTGCTTACATTGATTTTTGTAATGTCCTTTCTCACCACAGTTATAGCAAACAATATCTTTTCTTGATCTTGACTAGCTTGTACCTATGAGTAAACTGCTTCTATCCTTAAACATTGACCTTCATTTGTTCTATGAGATAAGTACCTGTGAATCACTCTGAGATATTACTAAATTCTTTCTTCTCAACTCCTTATTCAATAAACTACTTGTTACTTGACTCATGGTGACAATACCATTTTGTCACGGACTTAGCTTGTTTTGTCTAAGTCGTGCGACACCTTTGCGTATCCGTCCGCAAAGGACAGCCTCCCCGAAGCCTCCCATGGTCCCTTAGGACCTACAAAAGAGAAAACGGGTTAGAGAAAATGTCTCACTCGGGTTCCATAAGCAAATATTTTCGAAAATACTTCATAGACAATGCAGATTATAAACAGACTTTACAAGCTCTGAACAATTGCACAACAAAGGGTCAAAATGGTCCACTATAGACCGAAAATCTCTCACAAGTGTCCACATAAGATAACCTTTATTTATAAGCCTAAAGCGGCCACCAAACCCAACTAAAATGGGACTATTAAGCCTTCGACTATCCCTCTATATACTGTGCAAAGCATGAACATACCAAAAGACACGGACATATATAAGCATTATATCAAACATCCTGTTTAAAAGTTTGTTTGTGATATTCTCCCCCACTTATTCCTTCGACGTCCTTGTCGAAGCCTTTGCCGACACTGCAATTCCTTGCCTTTACTGAGTCTTCAGTCTTCTGCTCCAGCTATAATGCGCCTCTTGGCTCCCAACTGCTCTTCGTTGCTATTTTTGAGTAGTCGAACCTTTGATCCGCCATGCTACTTCAACTCGCCAATGACTCTGACTCTAGTGTGGGGTTGGTTGAGTTGTGTTGATCCCTGTTGGTTCCTGCGGATCCTTTAGATGAAGGAAAAGACCATCCTTACTATGCACTAGTCTCTCAAATGCCTCATGCTGCTTGAACTGGGTGGATGTTTGTTGGAGCTTTAATGAGCATCGCCTCGCAAACTTCTAGAGTTTTTGGTCCTTCCTCTATAAAATTTGCCCATTGACACTTAGTTGTCACTTCCAAGTAGATTCGCATCACTTCTGCTTTCGATTGCCATTCTGTTGGGAAATAAAGTGGATAATCTACTCTCAGTAGCACTGATCACCAATGGTGAGGATTTGACAACTATTGTATTCTAATATCTTCGAAGGGTCTTTGAACCTGTGTAGAGCTCCTATGCTAGATAGATAAGAGAATTAGAGTACTCGGTTTCGTCCATTCTCTTAAGAGTTGAGAAGGCAATGGTTACTTGACTTCGCCCGCCTCCTCAAGGGTTGTACTCCATGCATCGAGCGGCTTACTAGCCTTCGCCTACTTTTTGCTCACACTTCTGAAGCACTCGAAGTGTTTGCACTCCTTGCGTTGAGTTAGCTACTGTGATTCACCTTCTCAATGCCATCGAACTTCTAAAATGCGGGAAGTTTTCACCCCAACTTGGAGTAATTCTCTAATAAATTTGGTTGCCTCTAGGATTGTACCATCTTCTCCATCAACCCGGCTACCTACTCCACTGAGTAGCAAAGGTACAGCACCGTGTACTGCTTGCTTCGTTCCTTGGTCATGCACTCTTGCATGACCCGAAGTCCTTCACTTTCGACTATCTTGATGAAAAGCTCGTTGACATTGGTCTTACGAAGTTCCTTGGCCTTTGCCCTTCAGCCTTGTCTCGGTACTTGGAGTTTGCCTCTGCATGCTCCACCTCCTCAGCCCCTTTCACGACCAAGTGCTCTCCCTCTATGAGAGTAAGGGATCAATGACTTTTACGAAAGTCCCGCCTCTACGGTACCATGGTGCTGCCATGCTCATAGCCCTACTATCCGTCACCTCGTATCTGCATCCCTTTTCTTCACGATCAATAGATATGCCTCTGTGGTACTCCTCTGAGTCCACCTCCATTCTAACTGATGCTTGATTTTGGGAAGCTAAGTCCCTCTAGACTCATCGTTGCTTCCTCGCCCCTTTCGACCCCCTACTTCAACACCTTTATGTTCTCCAAGTATCTCCCTTTGGTCGATGGAAAGATAAACTGCAACTCCCATGCATGGCCTCTGCCATCACGTTGTAGAGTTTGCACCGATTCTCTTCTCCTTAGCTTCCTTGATAGTAACGTTCTCTTACTCGACCTTGTCATCTGATTTGCCGAGCTCCCTTAAGTGAATATGGGCTCTGGAGCAGTCCAACTCTCCAACTGCTTCGATCATACCTCTGCATGATCAAGTCCCTCCCATGGGACTCACTGGTACTTGCATTCGAACTTTTCCCTTGGTGGAACACAGCCCCCATATGCTGATGGCCAAGGCTTTCATTCGATGCAAAATTCGATGCACGCACGGAAGACCCGCCTCTGTGGTACCATGGCTTTCACTCCTTGAATCCATAGCTCTTCTTGTCATCATGTTGTTCACCAAAGTGGAGCTTCCAATAGCTCCCGATCATACCTCCGTATAATCTAGTCCCTCACGGGACTATGTCGTGTGTATCGCATTGTCACGAACTGTTTCATCATGATCCGTTGCACCATGTCGCCTCCTGGTGACATCTTTATTGCATTCTGATCCTTGTGGGATGAACTCGAATTGTGATCCCTCTGTGTGGCCTCTGCTAATACATCGTAGGGTCTCTTTCACCTTTGATTTTGTTCACTCCTTTGGCAATCGACCTTCATCCACCTGCTCTTGGGTCACACCTAGATGAAGCACCGCTCTAGGACAGTCCGTCACCTAGTAGCTCCCAAAGTCCATCGACTTTGCTGAAAGTGGTACACCATTGTCTGGATCTTGGGGCTCTACCCCTACCAGCACAATCTCCGCTACGCACCGCTTCCTTCATGGCAACTTGAATGACAACACTATGGTATATTATTCAAGAGTATCCGCCTCCGTGTCCTCTTGCCCCGTGCCAAGGCCTTCTAAACCCAACTTCGCCTTCGCGAGTTGAGTCGCCTTAGTTCCTCCGTCAAATGCTTCTCCGAGACAAGGTGCATGTGCTCAGAAGCTCCCTTCATCTTTAGCACCATGCAAAATGAGTCCGCTCCATCAGAATGAAGGACCCATGGAACAACATGATCCTGCTTTTGCCTTTGCAAGAGTTCATGTCCTTGACCTCTATCCAAGGAAAGTTATGCACCTCCGCTCCATGTTCTATCTTCTATGTTGGCTCACTTCATGCGGCTTTGGTCCTTCGCCAAGTTATACCCAAGTTGCTCCGCTCCTCATTTTTGCATTGAGTTGATGGTGGCCCTCGCGCCCACCATTCCAGGGTCAACCCTCCCTTGAGTCTGATCTCCATATCGACTCCAAGTGTGCCTTCATTTGTGTTGCTTTGGGTCGCTTCCTCACTTGATCTCGCAATGCATCCACCAATGCATTATCTCAAGCGAGATTATGTGACGACTCCTCGCCGCTCACTCGGTCCATTAAGCTTCGTGGAGTTATTGTTTTTGAGGTACTCCTCAACATGTGCGGTATGTTGCACATGATTCTCCCTTTGGAGAGCCGGGACTTATCCCTCCTAGATATCTATCCCGTTGAAGCAACATCTCTCTTCATTTCGGAGACCACCATCCCTTTGGACTACTCCGATTTGCTGAACAAACTGCATATTATTTTGCCTCATGCAAACGCACTTGCTAGATTGCGACTCCACGTCAGTACAACCCCCACTACACCACTCAAGGCCTAGCAACATGCTGAACTCGCTGCACACTTCAGTCTCCTACGGACGTATCCTTTACATGCCGAAGAAAAAGTTTCAATGCTCTATGGCGCCGAGTTTCGGTCGCCTTGGGATGGCCGCGAACATTCCATCGTCCACAAGTCTATGCATAAGTACCGAATTCTTCAAGTTAGCAATTCCCCTCACCTTTGTGAGCTTTGCACAACTCATTCCACCTTGCATGGTCTCATCCTTTACCAAGCGCCTCGCTTGCCTTGAGCACCATCAAGTATAGTTGTCAACGTTGAGCCGTAGCTCAAACTCAGCCATCCCAACCTTTGTGCGCTCTACGTTCTTCCAAGCTTGTTTGTTCTCATGGTGCCTCTTGCGCGAAGGGTTGGTCATTCCTTTGAATGCCAATCTCAGATGCCCGCTCCTCCAAGCGCCTCCTTTTCCCTACATCTCCATGCCCGTTTTCTCCTAAACGGTCGTGCGTGTGCTGACTGCCCTCAACGCAGTCCCGCTAAGTCCCCCACATTTGTATGCCAAGTGTTTCTATGAGTGCTTGTCCGACTTTGATATCATCTATCACGGACTTAGCTGGTTTTGCCTAAGTCATGCGGCACCCTTGCGTGTCCGTCCGCAAAGGTTAGCCTCCTATGGTCCCTTAGGACCCACAAAAGAGAAAATACCTCACTTGGGATCCACAAGCAAATATTTTCGAAAACACTTCAAAGACAAAGCAAATTACAAACATACTTTACAAGCTCTGAACAGTTGCACAATAAAGGGTCAAAATGGTCCACTACAGACTGAAAATCTATCACAAGTGTCCACATGACACAACCTTTATTTACAAGCCTAAAACGGCCACCAAACCCAACTAAAATAGGATTATTAAGCCTTCGGTCGTCCCTCTACACGCTGTGCAAAGCATGAATATACCAAAATACACAGACATATATAAGCTTTTCATCAAACATCTTATTTAGAAGTTTGTCCGTGACAATCTAGCGCAGAATTATTAAGGGAAACCACTAGTGTCTCTCAACTTTCTAGCAATAAACTAAGAAGTAACTTTTGAATCTCAAATTTTGATGATGAAATCAATTGGTAAATTGTTTGATCTAATCTATATATTGAGAAAAGTGTGCAGGATTAACTACGATAGCAGTAAGACATAAAACAAATATTATGTTGGAGTCAAGATCGAGATTTCAATCGGAGTTCGAGAGTTCGGACGTTCGTCAGAAGTTCTACCAAAACCAACCAAGAAGTCCAGGAGCTTGCCAAAGAAACTCATCGGAACTCGCCAAGAAGATCATCGTGAAGTTCAGGAGCTTTTCAGAAGTCCGTCGGAACATTATCGAGAGATCGTCGGAAGTTCGCCGAAAGATCATCGGAAGCAAAAGAACAATTGACGTACCGGAACTAGCATGCTTTGTTAAATGTCTTAATTATCATAGATACACCGTAAATTTAGTTAGGATTGAGAGGTGATCCCATTAACTCAGTTAGGGGCCAATTGGGCCCTTAACAGGGCTGAATTGGGCTAGATTAAATAGCCCATTCAGCATTTGAAATCACGACTGGCGGTGGCACCACTAGGGCCGACGGTGGCACCGCTTGGGACTCGGTCTCCCTAGTGTTTTGGACGGTGGTACTACCCCTATCAAGTGGTGGTACCACCAAAGCTCGATCTCCTAGCTCTGTCAGGTGGTCATACTGCCCACACTGAGTGGTGGTACCGCCTAGTGTCAGTCTGCAGGTGGTACCGCTAGTACCCCGAAATTCAGGGATGTGACACTTTTTTTGCTCCAATTCTGAAACTATTGGAGCCTATAAATGCCCCACCCTTTTCTACATGAAAGGGTAACAAAGTGCAATCAAAAGTGTGGAAAAATCTTAAGTGTTGGAGCATTAAAAGTATTGTAAAAGTGAGAAGAGTCCTCCTCCTCCCTCTCTTAGCTTTGTAATCATCCAAGAAAGAGGAGTGAGGCTTGTAAGAGTTATCTCCTAAACCCGTGAAAAGGAGAAAGCGCTATAAAGAGGTAGTTGGTCTTCATTTATTGAATGAGGACCATTAGTGGACGTCGGTGACCTCGACGGAGGAGGAATCAGAAGTGAATGTAGGTCATAACGATTGAACCACTATAAATTTCGTTGTGTTCTTTCCTTACTGTAAATTTTCCTTACTGTATTCAACTTTAATACATTGCAAACTACCAAACCTTCTATTCTCTACTTACTCAAAGTGAAACAAATGATTTGAGTCGAAATCGACTTTTATCGAAATGAAATCTTTTCCATAATTGACATAATTTTTTCATTGCACTAATTCACCCCCCCCCCTCCCCTTTTAGTGCTACTCTTGATCCTAACAATTGATATCAGAGCAAGGACACTCTCATTTGGTTTGAAACCCAAGAGAGATGGCATTTGCCGACAATCAAGAGGGTCATTCAATTAAATATCCTCCCATATTTAAGAGACTGATTACACATATTGGATGACTAGAATGAAGATTTTTTTAATTTTAATAGATTTTGAGTTATGGAATCTTATGAAAAATGGCTTTCAAAAGTCTTCTCTTCCAATGAGTGATTGGAATGAGTTGGAGAAGAAGACTCTCACTTTAAATGCCAAGGGTATGAATGACTTATTTTGTGCTTTAGATAAAAACGAGTTCAATCGAGTGTCTATTTGTAAAACGGTAGGTCACGATGACCGAACCACTATAAATCTGATTTGTATTTACTTTAAGCTTTTCATCTTCTTATTTTAAACTGATTTACTTGCTTACAAATGCTTTCACTACTCTTACAAATGCTTTCAACTTAAACGCTTTCCGATATTAATTTTCATCGAACATAAGATTTTCAAACCGACGTGATTTTATGAAAGCACTAATTCACTCCCCCCTCTTAGTGCCAACTTGACCCTAATAATTGATATTAGAGCCACATTTTTCTCATTTGGTTTAACACCCAAAAGAAATAGTTTTTTTCGGATTTCAAGAGGGTTACTCTATTATTCGTCCTCTTATGTTCAATGGGACGGACTATACATATTGGAAAATTGGAATGAGAGTTTTCTTGCTTTATATGGATTTCAATTTATGGAATATTATTGAACATGTTTTTCAAAAATCTTCTAAACCAATGAACGAATGGAATGATTTGGATAAGAAGATTTTTTTTAAAATGTTAGAGCTATGAATGCTCTATTTTGTGCTTTGAAAAAAAAAAGAGTTTATTCGTATTTCTTTATGTGAAACTATACATGAGATTTGGCATACACTAGAAGTAACTCATGAAGGAACGAATAGAGTAAAATAGTCTAAAATAAATCTTTTGATGTATGATTTTGAGTTGTTTCGAATATAGCTAAGTGAAACTATTGTTAACATGTACACATATTTTACGGATATTGTCAATAGTTTTAAAAGTACTTGATAAAAAATTGTCTAACCTTGAGCTTACAAACAAAATTTTACGATCTCTTCCTAAAAATTGGGATCCTAAAGTAACGACTATTTAAGAAGTGAAGGATTTGAACTATTTTCCACTTAATGAACTTATCGGGTCTTTAATGACTTATGAAATGACTCATATTGAACATGATGTACTTGAGAACAATCTTCCAAAAAATAAGAAGAATTTGATACTTCAAACAATAGAAGACCACTTGAGTGATAACTAAAGTGATGATGATGATGACATAGAACTCCTCACTATAAAATTTAAAAAGTTTATGAAACAAGAATCAAAGAATAAAAATAAATTTAAAAGGAACACAACTACTTGCAATGAATGTAAGAGGCTAGGACACTTCAAAGATGAGTATATAAAACTGAAAAAGAAGTTGCCAAAGAAGAAGGAAGCACTCAAGGATGAATCGAACGCATTCGAAGACGAGGAGCAAACCAACAAAGGGGAGGTGGCCTTCCACAATGAGGTATGTAACTCACCCGAAATGTATTTACCTTACCATGAAATTACTTAGTGTTTTCATGCTTTGATGAATTAGTTTTAAATATATATATATATATATATATATATATATATATATATATATATATATATATATATATATTATGACAATTACATGGTTTCTGATAAAGGAATAAAATTGTTAAAATTAAATGTGATGCTTGTACACCAAATAAAATTAATTCTATATATATTTTAATAAGCAATAATGTGTGTTTTGTTGATTTCTATATTACTTTTCAGTTTTAAATATGATAAATAAAAATTTGGGTATGCTTATATGAAATCAATTGCATGAATTGAAACAACTAAAAAAAGAAGAATTTTTTTTTTGAAAACTTCTAAATCTCTCTCTTATTGAGTTTTCGTTGTAGAGTTCCTTAATGATGAATCTATTTTTGTTATTTATGAGTCTTTTGAAAGTGATTTTGATGATTTGTCAATTTAAATTTGAATGAATTTAATATAAATCTTTCATTGATACTTGAGATTTTTTATGAATCAAGATATTTGTTCTCCTATGATTCTATTTGCTATGTATTAAAGAGAAGCTTTATTGAAATTATGATCTTGATTTTTTGGAATTGTAACTTAAAATTTAAAAAAAATCAAGATCTTTGATCTCCTAAGAAATCTTTTCGTTATTTACTAAAAAGGAGATTTGTCATGAATCATATCTTTTGGTATTCATGAATTGATCTTTCTTAATCTTTTATATTAATATCTTTCATGACTCTTTTGCATCTACGTGTGTATATCTCTTGTTAAGATTAGAACATTGATATAAAAGAAAAATTTTGTACCATTGTATTCTTCCCTTCTTTTTTATAATGATAAAGGGAGAGAAAGTATTGCTAGCTTGCACATTTCAAGGAGAAAAACTTGCTAGGAAGCAAAATTGCTAGCTTGCTCAACTCAAAAGAGAAACAAAAAAATTACAAACTTGCACATTACAAAGAGAGACAAATCTTGCTAGCTTGCTCATCTCAAAAGAGAAGCAAGAAGTGCTATCTTGCAAATCTCAAGGGAAGCAATGTTTGCTAACTTACACATTTCAAGAAGATGCAAAAATAGGCTATCTTGTACATCTCAAAATATGTAAAATTTTGCTAACTTTCATATGTGAAAAACTTACTAGCTTGCATGTTCAAAACTTGCTATCTTACTAGCTTGCATATATAAAAACTTACTAATTGTACTTCTTCTTTTTTCCAATGACAAAGGAGGAGAAAGAATTGCTAGTGTTCATATCTCAAAAGAAAATTACTAGCATGCATGATGATGTTTCAAAAACTTGAGATTATGTTTATAATACAATGATTTGAAATTATATATCAAAAACTTGCTAGTTGCACTTCTCCTTTTTGTTGATGACAAAGGGGGAGAAGGTATGATGATAATCATGCATGGGATGATGTACTTGGATATTTTGATTATGCAAGATTTTATGTTGCATGCAATAATATGATTAATTGTTTTTTCAATATTCATGATGCATGCAATGGTAAAATACTTATAATTCTATAAATTCAAAAGTTCTATCAATATGGCATATTGATAGGGGGAGTTTAGTCAAACTTCGTCATCAATTAGTTATCTTTATCAAAAAGGGGGAGATTATTGAATCTCAAATTTTGATGATAAAACCAATTTATAGAGTTAATGATCTAATCCGTATTTTGAGTGACATAAGACTAGCTTCGATCATAAAGAGATAATTAAAGTAGGAAGAATCAATGTTGGGCTACAGTGAAACATGTCAGAAGATTGGACGTCAAGCTGGAGGATCGGTCGACGTATCAACAGAAGGCTTTGTGCCATGAGTTCGGGCTTTGGGCCTAGAAAAATGAACATTGTGCTAAGGAGATCGGAGTTATAGAGGTCAACATACTGATTGGGCAAAATATCACAAAAGAGGATGATACACCGAAGTATTGGATGAAGCACCGATGAGCCAATGACATGTCGGACAATATGTGATTAATGCTTTGTAATAATTATCTGGATCGAAGTAGTTTTAGTTGTAATTGGGTTGGTTTAGAATGTAATTAAGCTAACTCAAAATTAGGGGTCAATTGGGTCTAAA
The DNA here is from genome assembly GCF_036884655.1 of Musa acuminata AAA Group. Lineage (NCBI taxonomy): Eukaryota > Viridiplantae > Streptophyta > Magnoliopsida > Zingiberales > Musaceae > Musa > Musa acuminata. The sequence goes on from NC_088338.1 coordinate 36,529,233, forward strand.
GTTGGGCTATTTTAGGCTAAGAGAAAGACCCATTCAATGACCCAAAAGTTGGGTTAAGCGGTGGCACCGTCGGTCCAAGCGGTGGCACCACCAAAGGCTTAATCTCCAAGACACAATTTCCGAAACTTTGTCAGGCGGTAGTATTACTAGATTGGGTGATGATACCACTGAGACATAGTCTCCTAGATTGTGTCAGGCGGTGGTATCGCTAGACTGGGTGGTGGTACCACCTAGTGTCAGTGTTGCGAGCGGTAGTATTGCCCAGCATAGACGGTGGTACCGCTTGGACCAGGGAAACCCGGGATGAGACCTTTTTTGGCTCCAATTTTGAAGTCATTTAGGGTCTATAAATACCCCAACTATTCCTACATGGAAGAGCATAAAATTGACTTGAAAGGGGGGAAAGAATACTTGAGAAAAATTATGTAATCCCTCTTAGGATTTAGAGTCCATTTTTCCTAGTATTTAGAAAGTTCTTCTAATGGGAGAAGTGAAATATAAGAAAGAGATGTTGTAAAGATTCTCTCCTAAGCCTATCAAACGGAGAAAGAGTGTAAAAGGGTAGTTGATCTTCACCTATCGAAGGAAGATCGATAGTAGAAGCCGATGGCCTCGAGTGAGGAAGAATCGAGAGTGAATGTAGATCACGACGACTAAACCACTACAAATCTAGTTTGCATTTACTTTAATCTTTTCATCTTCATATTGCAAACTGATTTACTTTCTTATGAATGCTTTCACTACGCTTATAAATGCTTTCAAGTTAAATGCTTTCCAATATTGGTTTTCATCGAACGTAAGATTTTCAAATTTATATGAATTTTTGAAAGCACTAATTCACCCCTCTTCCCCTCTTAATGCTAATTTGATCCTATCAAAGAGTGAGGTATTTATAAGCCCTAAATGGCTTCAAAAATAGAGCAAAATAGTGTCTTATCATGGGTTTCCAGGGTACTAGCAATATCACTACCAGTATTGGATGGTAGCACCGCTTGTAGACAGATACTAGGTGGTACCATCACTCAGTCTAGGCGGTACAATCACCTGACAGAGCCTTAGAGACTAGGCTCTAGCAGCACCACTACTTGATAGGGTGGTACCATCGCCTGCAGTCATTAATGGCCGATGGTACAACCGCCCAATCTGGGCAGTACCACTACCTATACCACTTGGGAGGCTAAGCCTCAAGCGATTCCACGACCTAGTCTGGGCGATGCCACCATCTTACATGGCTCCAAGTGGCTGAATGGGCCATTTAACCAGTAGAATTCAACCCTGTTTTGGGCCTAGTTGGCCCCTAATTGAGTTAGTAGGATTTCTTCAAAAACTAACTCAAATTAAAGTCCTAACTACGATAGTTAAAGCTAAAACAATTATGATACATGTAATCTAAGTGGTCTAGCACATCAATTGTTCAACCGAACTCTCGGTGAACTTCCGGCGAACTCCTGATGATCTTTTGGCAAGCTTTCGATGAACTCTCGACGAACCTCTAACGAGCTTTCGGCAAAATCCCGGCGATCTTCCGGTGAGCTTTTGGTAAACTCTCGATGAGCTTTCGGCAAACTCCTCGTGAACTTCCGGTGAGCTTTCACTATATCATCTGATCCTTTAGTGTATCCCTTAATTCATCCGGCCCGAAGCTCAATTATTGATTCCGGCCCAACATTCGATTCTTCTTTAATTATTTTACCTTTTTCATAATCATAGTTAGTCTTACATCACTTATCTCAATGCATGAATTAGATCATTAATTCATCAATTGATTTCATCATCAAAATCTGAGATTCAACTATCTCTCTATTTTTTATGATGACAACCAATTGATGATGGAGTTAACCTTAACTCCCCCTATCTATATGCCATATTAAGATAAGGCAAACTTGAATTCAAAAGGAATTATAACCTTTGAATTCAAGTGAAATAATTTTATTCATAGTGATCAAATGCAATATATCAAAATTTTATACATTGTGCATCATAATAGTTTCAAGTCATCAAAGTATAATATGCACAATTTCATCACTTCATGCATGATAACAAATCAACATCACTTTCGGTATAACCTACATGATACTAAAGCATTTTTTTAACCATTTATTAGTTCAATGCATGACACCAAACTTAACATCATTTTGGCATGATTCTAAACATTCATCATTTCTCCCCCTTTGTCATCAATAAAAAGGAAAATCATTCAACAAGTATTTGAACTATGCAAGTAAGTTTTACATCATTTTATGCAAGCTAGAAAATTTGTGAAATGAGAAGTTAAGGAAAAACTTTACCATATAACCACTTTTGCTTCTTGAAATGGGCAAGCTAGCACTTCACTTTAGATGTGCAAGTACTTTTTGATTCTTCTTGAGATGTACAAGCTAGCATTTTTTCTTTTCTTGAGATGCTAGCAAGTTTCTTTCACCCCTTTGCCATAAAAATAAGAAGATGATGATGAAGAAGAAGAAGGGAGGATTTCATTCACACAAGAAAAATTGAAAGTCCATGAATCAAACTTCTACTTTTGTAAATAGAAAGAGAAATGATTCATCACATAAAAGATCAAAATGTGCTTACTAAAAATTCATAAATCAAATCCCTATTCTTGTAAATAGAAGGAAGAAGGAAATGATCATTGCATAAAAGATTTAGAGTCCTTAAAAAGGAATACCGCTCTCTTTGCTACAAAGACCTTTTGATCATTGATGTGATAGAAATAATACCCATAAGTTTCCTTGGGGTATCCCACGAACCTGCACTGCTCTATCCTATATTCCAACTTTTTGGGGTTGTCTCTTAACGTAACGTAGGTAGGGCAGTCCCAAATCTTAACAACATTAAGATAGGGCTTTCTCTATTTCCATATCTCATATGGTGTAGACACTACTGACTTAGTTGAAACTCTATTCAGAAGATAAGCTAAGTTCTCTAGGGCATATCCCCAGAATGAAACAGGTAGGTCGGTGAAGCTCATCATGGACCGCACCATGTCTAATAGTGTACAATTCCTCCCTTCATATATATAATTGAGTTGATGTGTATAAGGAGGTATCCATTGGGATAGAATCTCATGGTCCTTGAGGAACTGGGTGAACTCTATACTCAAGTACTCACCTCCTCGATCTGATTAAAGAGTTTTGACACTCTTCACAGTTTAGTTCTCCACTTTATTCTTATAATCTCTGAATTACTCAAAGGGCTCAGACTTATATTTCATCAAGTACATATGTTTATACCTTGAGAAATCATCAGTAAAAGTAATAAAGTAGAAGTAATAATCTATAGCATGAGTTGACATAGGATTACAAACATCACTATGTATAAGTTTCAGCAGCTCAATGACTCTCTCTCCAATTCCACTAAATGGAGAGTTTGTCAATTTTCCATAAAGGCAAGGCTTATAAGTTATATATGACTCGTAGTTAAATAAATCTAGATATCCATCATTTAACAACTTTTGAATCATTCTCTCATGGATGTGACCTAGCCTACAATGTCATAAGTATGCATTGTTTACCTCATCTCATTTCCTCCTGAAGGTATATACATTCATGATATGTGGCATAGTGTTTAGCATAAACAAACCATTATGCAATGTTCCTCTCGTGATGATCTCATCATCTAATAATATTGAGCAACCATTGTTCTCAAAAACTAATTTATATCCGCTTATCAAACATAAAATAAAAATAATATTTGTGATAATAGAAGGAACAAAATAGCATGCATCCAATACAATAATAACTCCGCCATGTAGATGTAGGGTGACCTTGCCAATAGCTATTGTAGCAACTTTTGCTCCATTACTCATCTTGAGGTTCATCTCGCCTCTTGTCAATCTCCTATGTCTTGTCAAAACTTTTAACGAATTACAAATATGATAAGCAATTCTTAAAAATGAATTATAAATTATAAATACAATTCCTCCTTTCAAATATATCATTGATCTGAGGTATATAAGGAGGTGTCCATTGGGATAGAATCCCATGGTCCTTGAGGAACTATGTTAACTCTGTACGCAGGTACTCACCTCCTTGATCTGATCGAAGAGTCTTAATACTCTTTCTAGTCTAGTTCTCCACTTCATTCTTATACTTTCTGAATTTCTCAAAGGCCTTAGACTCATACTTCATCAGGTACACATGTCTATACCTTAAGAAATCATCAATTAAAATAATAAAATAAGAGTAACCACATATTGCATGAGTTGACATAGGACCATATATATCACTATGTATAAGTTCCAATAGCTTAGTGGCTCTCTCTCCAATTCCACTAAATGGAGAGTTGGTCAATTTTTCATGAAGGCAAAGCTCGCAAGTTGCATACGACTTATAGTCGAATGGATCTAGATATCCATCCTTTAGCAACTTTTGAATCCTTCACTCGTGGATATGACCTAGCCTACAATGTCACAAGTATGCACTGTTCACCTCATCATATTTCCTCTTGGATATGCTTATATCCATGATAGCACTTGAAGCTTCTCTAAGCTTTTGTTTCACCCTCTTTATAAGGTACTCTTTGTAGTTCCTCTTCTAGTGCTTGTTTTTGTCGTATTGGAAGCATTAGCCTCTGTCTTTCATTGGATCCTTCTTAGCAACATTTGTTTTACATAGTCTACCCTTGCCTTTGCCCTTCTTAAGGGACTTTTCTACCTTCCTTTTCTTTCTGGTCTCACTAGTATAGAGAACTGACTTTTCTTTCTTGATAGTGCTCTCTACCTCCCTTAGTATATTGAGGAGCTTAGAGAGAGTCACCTCAAGCTTATTCATATTAAAATTATTATGAACTGTGAAAAGGAATCTGGTAGGGACTGAAGCACAAGATCTATATATAGGTTATCGTCTATGATCATTACTAGACTTATGAGTTTCTCTATCCACTCAATCATCTATAAGACATGGTTCTAAATCGGTATCTCCTCAATTATCCTAGCACGGAAGAGACTCTTGGATATCTCAAATCGCTGAGTCCTTCTCTGTTCCTCAAATAGTTTACAAACATGTAGGAGAATGGATCTAGGATCCATCTTTCCATGTTGTCTTTGTAACTCGAGAGTCATGGAGCCTAACATATAACATTGAGCAAGAGTGGAGTCATCTATGTATTTCATGTAGCGTGTGATCTCATCCTCGCTTGCCCCCTCCTCAAGCGTAGATATCACTATATCAAGGACATACGAATTTTCTCCGCCATGAGAACAATTCGCAAGTTGTGATGCCAATCCATATAATTCAGACCAATGAGGCAGTTGATATCAAGAATGCCACATAAGGGATTTGAAAGTGACATTTTTTAAAAATAAAAATATAGCAAAAATAAATAATATGCACATTTTGTATAAAAATAAACAATCAAGATATAGACTTCTATTTTATTCTACTCCTATTTTTTTGGGGATTCACGCGATGACCTCAGCATGTGAAATGGAAGTCTCTGGTAGACTTCTAGTGGGACTCGACCAATCACACTAAGCCCATAAATGTAGGCAACTCTTTCTGATCACAACTTCTTATGATTCTCATCCTGTTTGGTCTCTGAACCATCATCGTCTCGAGGGACTCGACCAACCATAATGTTTGCTTAAGTTAATATCATCATTACAAGATGCGTCTAATTCGATGATATACCCTCGAGGGAATTGACCAAGTATATCATATCCTCAGTCACCAATGACATCTCTGTTAGGATTAAGTTGGCACTAAGAGGGGGAGTGAATTAGTACTTTCGATAAAACCAATATTGATTAAAAGATTCGTTCGATAAAGCTTGTATCTGAAAAAGTGTTTAAACTTGAAAACATTTATAAGTGATTGAGGATAGTGAGCAAGTAAATCAGTGAGTGATGAGAATGAAAAGCATGAAAGAAATGGCACAGAAAGAAAGCACACCGGATTTATAGTGGTTCGATCATCATAACCTATATCCATTTTTGATTCCTCCTCCATTGAGGCCACTAGCATCCACTAATGGTCTTCCTTCAATGGGTGAAGACCAACCACCCTCCTACAACACTTTCTCCTTTTCACAAGTTTAGGAGACAACCCTTACAAGCCTCTATTAAATCTCGGATTTTGATGATGAAACCAATTGATAGTGTTTATCTTATCTACGTTTTGAGTGATGCAGGAAGCTTTGATCAGGGAAAGACAATTAAAAGCATGAAGAATTATATTGGGTCAGAGTGGAACATGTTAGAAGATTGGACGTCAAGTCAGAGGATCGGTCGACGTATCGGCAGAAGGCCTCGAGCCATAAGATCGGGCATCGGGCCAAGAAAACTGGAAATTACGATAAGAAAATTGGAGTTACAGAGGTCAACTGGCCGATTGGGCAATAGGCCACAAGAGAGGACGATGCGTTAAAGAATCGGATGAGGCATCAATGAACCAATGATATGCCAGACAATATTTGATTTAGCTTTGTAACAATTATCTAGATCGAAGTAGGTTTTATACATAATTGGGTTGGAATTAGGCCAACTCAATTAAAGGCCAATTGGGCCCAAGTTTAGGCTATGTTGGGCTAAGTGAAAAGCCTAAATAGTGACCCAAACTGGTGGGACCGTCGGTGGCATAGTCTCCGAGACTATGTTAGGCGGTGGTACCACCAAAACTTAGTCTGCGAGATTGTCAGGTAAGTGGAACCGTCAGTTTAGGCTGTGGTACCACTCAGACATAGTCTCTTAGGTGGTGATACCGCCTAGTGTTAGTGCTGTAAGCGATGGTACCACCCAACACAGGCGGTGGTACCGTTAGTACCCCAAAAATCGGGGATGAGACACTTTTAGGCTCCAAGTTTGAATTCACTTGAGCCTATAAATACCCCTCTCATCCTTGGTTAACACATATAAGAATTGAGTCCTCGAAAAGCTCTAAGTGTTAGTGTAGTTTAAGAGAGGAGTAAGTGGGGTGTAAAGGTTCTCTCTTGAACCTGTCAAAAGGACAATCAAGTATAAAAGGGTAGTTGATCTTTGTCTATTAAAAGAAAATCATTAATGGATGCTGGCGGCCTCGACGGAAGAGGAATCGACGGAGTGGATGTAGGTCACGATGACCGAACCACTATAAAACTTGGTTTGCATTTCTATTCTTGCTAATTATCATCATTGCAAACCTCCTTACTTTGCTTTCACTATGCTTATGACTAAGTATTCAATTTCAAGTTATCTTCCGAGATTGATTTTAACGTATGAAGATTTTTAAATCGACGTTTTTATCCGCTGCACTAATTCACCCCCCTATTAGTGCCGAGTTGATCATAACAATTGGTATTAAAGCTATGATTTTTCTCATTTGGTTTATCACCCAATAGAAATGGCTCTTTTCGACTTTCAATAGAGTTTTTATATCGTTCGTCCTCCCATATTCAATGGGACGGACTATACATATTGGAAAACTCAAATGAGAGTTTTCTTGATTTTTTTATATTTCAATATTTAGAATATTATTGAAAACAGATTTCAAAAGTCTTCTCTTCGAATGAATGATTAGAATGATTTGGAGTAGAAGACTTTTTTTAAAATGCTAGAGCTATGAATGCTCTATTTTGTACCTTAGACAAAAATGAATTCAATCGGGTTTCTACTTGTGAAATGACTTTTTACATTTGGCATATACTCAAAATCACACATGAAGGCACTAGTAGAGTTAAAGACTCTAAAATAAATATTTTGATGCGTGATTTTGAATTATTTTGTATGGAACCAAGCGAGACTATTGGAAACACGTACACCCGTTTTACGGATGTCGTTAATAGTCTAAAAGCTCTTGGTAATGGTTTTTCGAATCTTGAACTTATAAATAAAGTTTTATGATCACTTTCTAAAAATTAGAATTTGAAAGTCATGACAATACGAGAATCAAAGGACTTGAACCATTTTCCAATTGAAGAGCTTATTGGGTCCTTGATGACTTATGAAATGACTTGTGTTGAACATGATGAACTTGAGAACAACCTTCTAAAGAACTAGAAGGATTTGACACTTCGAACATAAGTGATAACTCAAGTGACGATGATGATGACTTTGAACTTCTCACTATAAAATTTAAAAAGTTCATGAAACAATAATTAAATAATAAAAATAAACTTAAAAAGAAAAAGCTGCTAAAGAATAAGAAAACACTCAAGTTGGCTTGGGATGAATCAAGTTCATCCAAAGATGAAGATAAAACTAATAAAGGCAAGGTGGCAAACTATGCCTTAACGACTTTCGATGATAAGGTTATCAAAATCCTCTTAGTTTACTTTGAAATTACTTGATACTTTTCATGAATTTTTTAAATTAATTTAGAAAAATTATATATAAATTATTAATAAAAAAAATTGGGATCATGCTAGTAATTTTGAAAATGATAATGACAATTGCATGTTTTATGAAAATACAATAAAATGTTAGATATAAATCTAATGCTTGCATACCTAATAAGATAAATCTTATATATGTTTTGAATAAGCAATAGTGTATATCATGTTGATTTCCGTATTGCTTTTCGATTTTGATTGAAGATGTCTTATGTTCAATGAAACTATACTTGATGTTTTAATGAAAATGTTAAGCGGTATGATATCATGCTTAATGAATTTATAGTTTGAAATTGTGCATGTTATACCTTGAAAACTTAAAACCATGATTTTGTATTATGCCCAAAGTAATGATGCATAATGATCATGCTTAATGAGTTTATATTTCAAAATTATGCATGATGATTCTTATAATTTATGGCTTATTGATCTTTGCCGTAATGAAAGTTACTTTTTCGGTTTTAAACATGATGTATGTTTTGATTTGGCATAAATGACAAAGGCATATTTGTATGAAATAAAAAGGAAATATATTTTTCTTGAAAACTTCTCAATCCCTATCTTATTGAGTTTTCAAAATGAGATTGATGAATATATTTGTATGAATCTCTTGGACTATAAAAATGATTTTGATGATTTGACAAATTGAAAGAGTTGAAAATAATGATGAACATTTTAAAAATAAATATTTGTATCATATTTGATGATTTTACATGATGAGTTGAAGTGATGATGGTTTAAAAATATTTATTCAAATGCATGAATCGATAATCTTTTTGTCAAATGAATCATGATTTTTCTTGTAAATTCTTGGAATTATAACTTGAGTCTTCTTTTTGAATTAAGATCGTTTCCCATTATGCTTTCTATTTATAAAAGAAAAAAATTATCAAAAATGATATATGGTCTTTTGACATTCATGACTTGATTTTTCATCTTTGTTATTTATCATTATCATGATTTGAAGATTGAAGTGAAGGAAAATGAATTGCACTATTGTATTATTATTCCTCTCTTTTTGTCAATGACAAAGGGAGAGAAAGAATCGCTGGCGTGCACATCACGAAAAGAGGCAAAATTGCCAGCTTGCTCATCTCAAAAGAGAAGCAAGAAGTGCTATCTTACAAATCTCAAGAGAAGTAATGTTTGCTAAGTTACACACTTCAAGAAGATGCAAAAATAGTCTATCTTGCACATCTCAAAAGATGTAAAATTTTTATAACTTTCATATGTGAAAATTTTTCTAGCTTGCATACTCTAAAATGATATAAATTTGCTAGCTTGCATGTTCTAATATGATGTAACACTTGCTAAATTTGCTAGCTTATAAATTGTAAGGACAAAAACTTGTAAGGAAGTAAAATCGCTAGCTTGCACTTCTCAATAGAGAAGAAAGAAAATTACTAGCTTGTATGATGATAAAACTTGAGATTATATTTATAATGCAATGATTTGAAATTACATATCTCTATAACTTAATAGTTATACTTCTTCTTTTTGTTAATGACAAAGGGGGAGAAGATATGATGAATCATACATGGTAGGATGTAATATACTTTGATATTTTGATACCATGATGATACTTATGATAATGATCATACATATGATGCATGCAATACTCATGATTTTATTATGATGATGTATATGATATATTGCATATGATGTGAATCATGATTGCTTTGACTTAAATTCAATTTGAATTCAAGGTTTCTATCAATATAGCATATTGATAGGGGGAGTTAAGGTTAACTCTATCATCAATTGGTTGTCATCATAAAAAATGGGGAGATTGTTGAATCTTGGATTTTGATAATGAAACCTATTGATAGTATTTATCTGATCTGTATTTTGAGTGACGCAGGAAGCCTCGATTAGGGAGAGATAATTAAAAACAAGAAGAATCATGTTGGCCAGAGTGGAATATATTAGAAGATTGGACGTCGAGCCAGAGGATCGATCAACGTATTGATAGAAGGCCTTAGGCCAAGGGATTGGGCATCGGGCTAAGAAGAGTGAAAATTGCACCAAGGAAATTGGAGTTGCGGAGATCAACTGGCCGATTGGATAATAGAACAAAAGAGCGGACAATACACCGAAGAATCAAACGAGGCATCGATGAACCAATGACATGCTGGACAATATTTGATTCAGCTTTGTAATAATTATATAGATCGAAGTAGGTTTTACACGTAATTAGGTTGGAATTGGATCAACTCAATTAGGGGCCAATTAGGCCCAAGTTTGGGCTATGTTGGGCCAAGTGAAAGGCCCAAACATTGACCCAAATTGGTGGAACTATCGATGGCACAGTATTCGAGATTATATCAGGCAGTGGTACCGCCAATTTGGGTAGTGGTACTACCCAGACTCAATCTCTGAAACTATTAGGTGGTGGTACCACCAGTCTAGGTGGTGGTGCCGCCTAGACAGAGTCTCCCAAGCGATGGTATCGCCCAGTGTCAGTGTTGCAGGCGGTGGTACTGCCTAGCACAGGCAGTGGTACCGCTAGTACCCCGAAAACTGGGGATGATACGCTTTTAGGCTCTAAGTTTGAATTAACTTGAGGCCTATAAATACCCATCTCATCCCTAGTTTTCACACATGAGAGTAAAAAAAAAGAAAAACACCGTTGTAATCTTGTGAGAACTCCTCTAAAATCTCTAAGTGATAGTGTAATTTAAGATAGGAGTAAGTGGGGGTGTAAAGGTTCTCTCCTGAACCTATCAAAAGGAGAATCAAGTATAAAAGGATAGTTGATCTTTGCCTATTAAAAGAAGACAATTAGTGGATGTCGGTGGTCTCAACGGAAGAGGAATCAGCGGAGTGTATATAGGTCACGACGACCGAACTACTATAAAACTTGGTTTATATTTCTATTCTTGCTATTTACCTTCACTGCAAACCTCCTTACTTTGCTTTCACTATGCTTATGAACAAGCATTCAATTTCAAGTTATCTTCCGAGATTAGTTTTAACATACGAAGATTTTTAAACTAATGTTTTTATCCATTGCATTAATTCACCCTCCCTAGTGCCGACCCGATCCTAATGGTCATACACCTCTGTTGAATTATCACAAAACTAGAAAGGGAGGAGGAGGACACTTAGCAATTTTACAACCCAAAATCTTAAGATTTTTGTTCACACTTTCATTGCTATTTCATGCAGGAAAGAGTGGGGTATTTATAGGCCCCAATGGCTTTAGAAATAGAACCAAAAAGTGTCTCATCCTAGGTTTCCGGGGTACTGGCGGTACCACCGCCATTATTGGGTAGTACCACCATTTGTAGACTGACATTGGACGGTACAACCGCCTAGTTTAGGGAAAACCTATTAAAGCATAATATTCTTTTCCCTCTTTGTGTATCAAAATGGGTTCCTCATCAAAATACCAACTTGATATCCAAATGTAAATATCAACCAGCATAGCATAAACAATAGAGCAAATAATCAATCACACAGTGAGACCAAATCTTTTTAACGTGGAAAACCCAATGTGGGAAAAATCACGGGACCGTAGTCCACCTCAAACTTCCACTATCAATAATAATGATAACAGGTTTACAGTAGGTCTTTTCTAGAATATCTAGAGGATCAGAATAACATCAAGATTATAGATCTTGGCTCAAGAATTGCATATCTTCATCACGTAGGATGGATCTCCTCGTAAGAAAATTCTAGGTCTCAAAAAGTGGATATCGCAGGAAAGTACCTTAGAGAGGATAAACTGCAGATCAACACCGTTAGGATTGTAGAGTTTGTTGCAAGGATTATCCACTTAAAATTTAGGCCGAAACTGACAACGTTTAGCCACCGATCGTCAAGCAGAAAACTCAGAAACCTAATCTTTCTCTCTCTCTTTCTCTCTCCTCTTTCCTCTGCACGCCGCACGCTGCACGCGTTCACTACGCGCACACACACACGCTGCCATCACACCAATTTTGCCCTTTCTCTCTTGAATTCTTTGATTTGGGCTTATGGCCCAAATTTGTCCAAGCCCACATATGGGCTGGACCCAACAATTCTCCCCCTCCAGCTCATATGGTGGGCTGTACCAAGCCCACTCTTCACCTACATGCTTCAAGCTTCTCCTTAGACAAAGACTTTGTCAACATATCTGATCCATTCTCATTAGTATGCACTTTTTCCAATTGTAATTCTTTCATCTCAAGCACATCATGAATCTAGTGAGATCTCACATCAATATGTTTGGATCTAGAATGGTATGTTGAATTCTTTGAGAGGTGAATGACACTCTGACTATCACAGTAAACAGTATATCATTCCTGTTTCAAGCCCAATTCCTGTAGAAACTTTTTCATCCATAAAGCTTCCTTGCAGGCTTCAGTAATTGCTATATATTCTGCTTCTGTGGTTGATAGAGCAACACACTTCTGTAACTTAGACTGCCAAGAGACTGCTCCTCTTGTAAATGTCATCAAGAATCCCGAAGTGGACTTCCTGGAATCAGTATCACCTGTCATGTCTGCATTTGTGTACCCTTCTAACACAGGTTCATCATTACCAAAACATAAACATAACTTGGAAGTACCACTTAGATATCTTAACATTCATTTCACTGTTGCCCAATGTTCCTTTCTAGGATTTGAGAGAAATCGGCTGACAACTCCAACTGCATGAGCTATATCTGGCCTAGTACAAACCATCGCATACATCAAACTACCTACTGCAGATGAGTAAGACACTTTGGACATTTCTTCTTTTTCTTTCTCACTTGTAGGACATTGTTTCGAACTAAGCTTGAAATGACTTGCAAGTGGGGAACAAACTGCTTTGGCTTTACTCATGTTGAATCTTTCAAGAACCTTTTCAATGTAAGTCTCCTGAGATAGCCAAATCTTCCTTTTCTTCCTATCACGAATAATCTTCATGCCAAGTATTTGTTTCACCGATCCCAAGTCTTTCATGGCAAAAGACTTACTTAGCTCTCTTTTAAGCTTTTCAATTTTTCTAACATTATGGCCAACAATCAGCATATCATCAACATATAACAGTAAAATAATAAAATCATCATCTGAAAATTTTTTCATAAACACACAATGATTAGATGTGGTTCTATCATACCCTTGGCTCATCATAAAGGAATCAAACTTTTTGTACCACTGTCTAGGTGCCTGTTTGAGTCCATATAAGTTTTTCCTAAGCTTACACACCATATTTTCTTTTCCTTTGACTTTGAAACCTTCTGGTTGCTCCATGTAAATTTCTTCTTCTAAGTCACCATGAAGAAATATTGTTTTCACATCAAGTTGTTCAACTTTTAAATTCAAGCGGGCAGCCAAACCAAGAACAACTCGGATAGAGGACATTTTCACAACTGGAGAAAATATTTCTTTAAAGTCAATACCTTTCTTCTGATTGAATCCTTTCACAACTAGTCGTGCCTTGTATCTCTATTGTGAGCTATTATTTTCAGTCTTCAATTTATAAACCCACTTATTCTTGAGAGCTTTCTTCTCTTTAGGCAACTTTACCAAGTCATAGGTGTGGTTCTCAAGCAAGGATCTAATCTCTTCTTACATGGCTTTAACCCACTCATTCTTATTCTCATGTAGAATAGCTTCTTGGTAAGTTTCTGGCTCTCCCCCGTCAGCAAGCATAACATACTCATATGGAGGATATCTAGTAGAGGGTTGTCGCTCTCTAGTGGATCTTCTCAATGGAATCTCAACTTGTGGTGGAGGTGCCTGTTCGGTTGGTTCAACATCATCAACTGTAGGTGTATCATCACTGGTATTCTCACCACAATCTTCTTATTCATCTCCCCCATGATCATCATGAACTACAGGTGAAGGGACTGGACCCAAACTCAAAAGAATATAAGCAGAGGTTTCTGGCTTCTCAACATTAACACCATCATCAAACAATTGGTCTTCAAGAAACACAACATCTCTGCTTCTAATAATCTTCTTGTTCACTGGATCCCATAATCTGTACCCAAACTCTTTATAACCATATCCCAAGAAGATACATGCTTTTGCCTTATTATCAAGCTTGGACCTCTCATCTTTGGGAATATGAACAAATGCTTTACACCCAAAGACTCTCAAATGATTATAAGATATATATTTTCCTCTCCATACTCTCTTTGGAACATCACCTTGTAGAGGAACTGATGGAGAAAGATTTATCAGGTCAACTATAGTTCTCATAGCCTCCCCCCAAAATGACTTTGGTAACTTGGCGTGGGAAAGCATACACCTAATCCTTTCTTCAATGGTTCTGTTCATCATTTCTGCCATACCGTTCTGCTGAGGAGTTTTAGGAACTGTTTTCTCAAGCCTGATACCATGGAACCTATAATAATTCTCAAAAGGACCCCTGTACTCGCCACCATTATCTGATCGAATACACTTTAGTTTTCTGCCAGTTTCTCTTTCAACACTTATATGAAACTCTTTGAAAATATGTCTTTAGATTTCAAAGCAAAAGCCCACACTTTTCTAGAATAGTCATCAATAAAAGTAACAAAATAAAGAGCACCTCCAAGAGTTCTAGTTTGCATAGTACAAACATCAGTATGAACTAAATCAATAACATCTGATATTCTAGATGATGGATATGTCTGAAATGCAACTCTATGTGTTTTTCCAGCTAAGTAATGATCACAAGATTTAAGAGATATACCTTGCAACTCTGGTAAGAACTGCTTTCTAGCAAGAGTTTGAAGTCCCTTCTCGCTGATATGTCCAAGCCTCTTATGCCAAAGATCTATACTTTCACCTTTTTGAATTGCAATAATCTTTCCTTTGTGTAGCTTAGCTTCCATGACATAAAAAGAGTTAATCTTCTTTCCTTTTGCCACAATCAGAGAACCTTTAGTGAGTTTCCATTTACTTTCACCAAAATAATGTGCAAAACCCTCATCATCAAGTCTACCTGTAGATATCAAGTTAAGACGAATATCTGGAACATGCCTTACATCTTTGAGTATCAATTTGCTCCCAATACTGGTCTCCAAGCAAATATCTCCAATACCCACAATCTTAGATGTATCACTGTTTCCCATTCTGACATTACCAAAATCACCAGCAATGTAAGATCTAAAGAAATCACCATAAGAAGTAATATGAAATGAAGCACCAGAGTCAATTACCCAATTACTGTCCTGAGCTATAAGACTAACACAACCTTCATCACAAACAATAGTGGTATTACCTTCAGCAGCAACTGTATTGGTTTCTTTCTCATTTTTCTTCATTTCATTCTGTTCTCGCTTCCAAAACCTACACTCTTTCTTCATGTGACCTGGCCTATTACAGTGAAAACATTTGATATCTCTTCTAGACTTAGATCTTCCTCTATATCCATGTGGATTTCTACTATGACTTCTTCCACGTCTTTCTTGTTTTTCAGTAACAAATGCCCCAGAAGAATATTCACCCCATTCTTTCCTTCTACCATCTTCATTTAGCAAACTGTCTTTAACCATATCAATAGTTAGAGTTCCCTTTGGCGTGGAGTTGCAAATAGTCACCACATACGTTTCCCAACTTTCTGGTAAAGAGCCGAGAAGTAACAATCCCTGTATCTCATCATCTATATTCATTTTCATAGCAACCAACTTGTTTGCAAGACTCTGAAATAGGCTTATGTGCTCAACAATGTTACCATCATCTTTATACTTCAAATTTACAAGCCTTCTGAGGAGAGAAATTCTATTTCCCACTATCTTTTTCACAAAGAGGTTTTCTAACCTTTGCCAAACAACATCAACTCTGGTTTCATCAGAAATATGCTCATGCAAGTTTATATCCATCCATCTTCTAATATAGGCAATAGCTTTTCTATGTTGAACTTCTCATTCTTCATCATCCATAGTAGAAGGCTTATCTTTAACCTTGATAGGCTTATACAAATCTTTGCAATATAACAAATCTTCCATCAGATGTCTCCAAGTGGAATAATTTGATGAGTTCAATTTAAACATACCATCTGACTACTCCATTTCAATCACACAAGAAAACTAGCACCAAACAACATGTTGCTCTGATATCACTTGTTGGGAAAAACCTGTTAAAGTGGAATATTCTTTTCCCTCTTTGTGTATCAAAATGGGTTCCTCATCAAAATACCAACTTGATATCCAAATGTAAATATCAACCAGTACAGCATAAACAATAGAGCAAATAATCAATCACACAGTGAGACCAAATCTTTTTAACGTGAAAAACCCAATGTGGGAAAAACCACAGGACCAGTCCACCTCAAACTTCCACTATCAATAATAATGATAACAGGTTTACAGTAGGTCTTCTCTAGAATAACTAGAGGATTAGAATAACATCAAAATTATAGATATTGGCTCAAGAATAGCATATCTTCATCACGTAGGATGGATCTCCTTGTAATAAAATTCTAGGTCTCACAAAGTGGATATCACAGGAAAGTACCTTAGAGAGGATAAACTGTAGATCAACACCGTTAGGATTGTAGAGTTTGTTGTAAGGATTCTCCACTTAAAATTTAGGCTGAAACTGACAACGTTTAGCCACCGATCGTCAAGTAGAAAACTCAGAAACCTAATCTTTCTCTCTCTCTTTCTCTCTGCACGCTGCACGCGTTCATTGTGCACACACACACACTGCCATCACACCAATTTTACCCTTTCTCTCTTGAATTCTTTGATTTGGGCTTATGGCCCAAATTTATCCAAGCCCATATATGGGCTGGACCCAACAAGAGTGGGGTATTTATAGGCCCCAATGGCTTTAGAAATAGAACCAAAAAGTGTCTCATCCTAGGTTTCCGGGGTACTGGCGGTACCACCGCCATTATTGGGTAGTACCACAACTTGCAGACTGACATTGGATGGTACAACCATCTAGTTTGGGTAGTACGATCGCCAGATAGAGCCTCGGAGACCGGGCCCTAGCGGTACCACCGCTTGATAAGTAGTAACATCGCTTAGTAGCATTAACTGTCAGCGGTACCATTGCTTGGCAGCATTAATTGCCAACAATACCGTCACCCAATCTGGGCGATACCACCGCCTAGACCACTTGGGAGGCTAAGCCTCAAGTGGTACCACCGCCTAGTCTAGGCGGTGCCACCACCTGACGTAGTTCCAAGTGGCTAAATGTGCCATCTAATTGGTCAAATTCAGCCCTATTTTGGGCCTAGTTAGCCTCTAATTGAGTTAGTAAGATTTTTCCTAATACTAACTCAAATTAAAATTCTAATTACGATAATTAAGGTTAAAACAATTACGATATAAGTAATATAAGTTGTTTGGCATATCAATTATTCAATCGAACTCTCAGTGAACTTCCAATTAACTCCCGATGATCTTTCAACGAGCTTTTGACAAACTCTTGGCGAATTTCCAGCGAGCTTTCAACGAACTCCCGATGAGCTTTCACTGCATCAAAATGTAATATGCACAATGTCAAATCATTACAACTCATCACTTCATACATGATACTAAAAATAAATTAATATTACTTTGGTCAAAACATACGTGATATTAAAGCTTTCATCATTTCATCCATTGCATCATATCAAAATGTGCAGAACATCAAAGTGTGCAAAACATTTTACATTGTAACATTAAAGAGTATATGGAAGAATCCGTTGATTTCTCCCCCTTTGTCGTCAATAAAAAAAAGACATACACAAGCTATTCTGGTGGTGGTAAATCAAAACGCCTAAATAAAGTATTAAGCTGTCGAGTACTTTGATAATTTAAAATTATGCATGCAATAATATCTTAACTCTTGTTATGATGTACCTTAATTTGAAATTATGCATGCAATGATATTTTAATTCATGATTTGATATTATGATGCAAACAATGATATTTTAACTATGTATATAAAATATGCAATAATTATTTTGATATTATCTAAGAAAGTTACATTCATTAAAATTGTTTGGACTTGAATTCAAAGACTAGCATTAGAAAGTTATGATTTTTTTAATTCGAGTTTATTTCAATATAACTTATAGACAAGGGGAGTTTAGTTAAAACTCTATCATCAATTGGTTATCATCATAAAAAAGGGAGAGATTGTTGAATCCCAGATTTTGATGATGAAATCAATTAATGAGTTTAAGAACTAATGAGCGTTTGAGCAAAGTGACGCAGGACAAACTTCGATCATGAAAAAGTAAATCAATTTAAGTAGGAGAATCAGATGTTGGACCGGAGTGGATAATGTCAGAGATCGGGCATCGGGTCGGAAGGTTCGGGCATTATGCTAAAATCGGATGTTGCGGGAGGTCAACATGGTGATGGATCGGACAATACGCCGAAGCAAAGGACGATGCGTCGGAAGTTCAGAAAAAGTGTCGGATGAAGTAATAACATACCGGACAACGTAGACTTCATGATTTGTAGTTGTTGTGTCTTGATCGAAGTAGTTTAGAGTTTAATTGAGTTAGTTTTGGGTATAATTATGCCAACTTAATTAGGAGCCCATTGGGTTTCATTCAATGTTAAATTGGGCCTATTAGAAGGCCAATTCAATGACCTAAGATTGGGCCAGGTAGTGGCACCGTTAGGCCAAGTGGTGGAACTACTTGTGAGCTAGAAAGTATGAAATATACTTTTCTGGAAAACCCAACAATGGTACTCAGCGGTGGTATCGCCTAGTGTCAAACAATGGTACCACCCAGACTAGCAGTGGTACTGTTAGGACATAGTCTCTCATACTGTGTCAAGTGATGGTACCGCCTAGGTAGGCGGTGGTACCACTAGTGCTCAAGGTGGTAAGTGGTGGCAATGCCAATACCATGAAAACACGGGGATTTAAATTTTTGGCTTCATTTCTGAAGCCATTAAGGGCGTATTGATAGGACCCTAGTAGGGTTGGGTCCTACTCAACCAAGAAGCAACCAATAAAAAATATGTGAGATTGTAATAAACCCTACCTAGCCACCTCTATCTTATAAATAAGAGTGGCTAGGGTTTATAGTTGGGCCTTTGGGCTTCCTAGCCATCACCCTCGCTTTTACTAGGTCGGTTGGCTAGGGTTGAGGGCAAAAGGGATAACTCACTTAGGAAACAGCCCCTAGGGCTAGGGTTTGGAGCCCTATATAAGCATGTAGCCTCTATCTCTTTGAGAACATGATCTATCTACAATTGCAGCCATATTGCTGACTTCTAGGAGGGTGGAACCCTTATAGCGTTCCAAGGTTTGATCTCCCTCAAAGATCAATCTACATAGAATTCCTCTGGGGTTCTATCATCTATTATCAGAGCATCGATCTTGCTATTTTGCTGCCACCCTTGCCGCCCACCATCAGCCAAGCAATTCCCATAATTACTCTTGACATCGCCATCTCTACCGTCATCTTCTGTCGTGGATCAAATCAATCTACTACCGTCACCTCCAATTGCATCAAGAGATATAGTATTCTTTTATCACCAATACCTTTTATTGCTATAATTTTCCATTCAAAATACTAGGAAGAAGTCTTTTTATCTATCCCGTCAGACGAATTCCTTTCGCCGTAAACGTTATCATCTTTACGGATGAAGGATTGCTGCAAAAAATTCCAGTCGCATATTATTTCCTTTAACCGATCTATTTGCTATCCTTTTTAAATGAAATTTAATATACGCTTCATAGATCATCTCGACTTCCATATAATATTGATATATTGAGGAATTTATCTATAAAACATTCTTGTGTTGTTGTAAATTTTTATCATAAACCGTTGGAATTTTTCGACGAGAATTCTGCTATCGTAACTTGCACCGATTTTCTTACTATTATACTACCGAAATATTCTTGATCAAAATTATCATCATTGCTATTATCTAAATCGAGATTTTTCTGTCGAATTCTCTCCTCAAATCTCTTACTTTTTGCTAGAAATTTTGTCATGAAACCGTTGTTTCTTTGATGACAATTATGCTCTAACATACACCAATCTACCAACCCTTTTAGCTACCACTTCTCTCAACCGATACATGCCTTTAACCTAACAATAAAAGAAAGATCTTAATATTACAGATTTGGAGACATATACTATGGCATCTGAAGAGGTAATCAATGCTAAATTCGAAGCCTTTGAGATGCGAATGGAGGATAAGATTCAGACTCTCTTTACCGAACTCAGTTTGAGCCGAGAAGAAATCACATCAAGGAGAGAGCTCTGACCGAAGAGATAACTTCCAGGAGAGAAGAGGCTCTATAACCGATCCCTACTATCCATGCATGAGGGTAGACTTACCTAGATAGGAAGAAGGAGACCCAATTGGTTGGATCTCAGGCACAAAGCGATATTTCGGTAACATAAAACCGTGGATGCATCTATAGCAGAAATTATGGCTATACATCTTAAAGGGGATGTCATATAGTGGTTTGACTAGTTTGAATACACTCATGGAGTCCTCTCATGGTAAAAATTCAAAGAAGGACTACTGATCCGCTTCGGACCAATCGATTACAAGAACATTGACGGACAACTAGCAAAGATCCGACAAACCTCCATCATTCAGGAGTACCAAACCAGGTTTGAAAGGTTATCTAATTAAACTCATGATTAGCCTAAAAAATAGCTATTGGAGACTTTTATTGAGGGCTTGAAGCTAGAGATCCAGGGAGAAGTTAAAGCGCGACAACCGTACACGCTTATGGCAGTCATCTCTTTCGCACGACTTCAAGAGGAGCAATTGAACCATAAAGCCCAGAAGACTAGGGTCACTTCTTGACCAGCAATACTGAAGCCCTCAGCCCCCCTACTATCAGCTGAGCCCCTGCACCAAAAAAGTTGACAAGAGAAGAGCTTCGGGAGCGATCTGCGAAGGGGTTATGTTGGCATTGCGACGAGCCGTGAAGCCGCGAGCATCACTGTAAAAAAGAGAGACTTCTTGTGATTGAACTTATAATAGAAGAGGTCATTGAACATCGAAGAGGGCCTTGAATATGAAGAAGAAGATATAGAAAAAGAGCCACAACCGATCGACTTTGTGATACATGCGCTAGTTGGCTACTCAAACCTGCAAACGATGAAAGTTTGAGGCCTTCTCAAACAACAACCGATCACTGTTCTCATCGACACGGGCAGCACTAATAACTTCTTAAATAGTAAGGTTGCTGCTCATATGACACTCCACATCGAAGGTTGCAACAAGTTTGTCGTAAAGGTCATCGACGACAGAATCTTAAAGTATAACCAAAAATGCCCATAGGTGAAACTATTACTACAAGACCAAGAAATTATCGCCAACTTCTTTCTCCTACCAATTGATAATTATGAGGCCATTCTTGACATAGAATAGCTGATGATACTAGGTGACGTCTCTTGGAACTTTTTCAAATTAATCATGAAATTCTACTGCAAAGGCAAATAGGTCATCCTATGCGGGAAGCGCGGAAGCAACATAACCACCGTTTCGACCCCATGAATGGAGAAAGTTTTACACAAGGTAAATGGTAGCTTTTTGATACATCTCTAGCAACAACCAGAGAGAAAGAAAATAGAAATTGAAGATCAAAATCTCACCTAATTGCATACTGAATTTGTCGACATTTTACTGAATCGCGCGGTCTTCCTCCTACTCGGCAACATGACCATCGGATTCCAATTCTTTCGGGGAAACCACCAATGAACACTCAGTCATACCATTATCCTCACCTCCAAAAGGATGGAATTGAAAAGATTATAAAGGAGATGCTTGAAATAGGGGCGATTCGGCCAAGTTGCAGCCTCTATTCCTCACCGGTGCTACTTGTACGCAAGAAGGACGAAACTTAGTGGATGTGCAATGAATTTCGAGCTTTAAATGGTATTACCATCAAGGACAAGTACCCAATACCAATGGTGGATGAACTTCTTGATGAGTTAAAAGGAGCTCGAGTTCTCACGAAGTTGGACCTCCAATCCGATTACCACCAAATTCGGGTATGTGAAGACGACATTCCAAAAACTGCATTCTGCACATATAACGACCATTATGAATTCTTGGTAATACCTTTTAGACTCACTAATACTCCTTCAACCTTCCAAAGTCTCATGAACGATATTTTTTGAAGCTTTCTTTGCAAATTTATGCTGGTATTTTTCGATGATATTCTCATTTACAGCCCTTCTCTTGAGACTCACTTTCAACATTTACGGGTTGTTTTGACGATCCTTCGGGAGAACTCTTTTTTTTAAGCAGCCAAAGTATAACTTTCTCTATCAAAAAGTAGAGTACCTTGGGCATATAATATTGGAAGAAGTGGTAGTAGACCTAACAAAAATTGAAGCAATGTAGGGCTGGCCGAAACCTACAAACGTGAAATTACTGCGTAGGTTCCTTAGACTAATGGGCTACTATCGAAAATTTGTTAAGGACTATAGGAAGAACAATGCACCCCTCACTTCTCTACTGAAAAAATATGCCTTCCAATAATTGGACAAAACCTCTGCTGCCTTCGACAAACTTAAGGCAGCCATGACGACAACGCTGGTGCTAGTACTACTAGATTTCAGCCGACCCTTCATCATTGAGGCCGACATATCTGGAGCCAAAATTGGAGCCATTCTTATGTAAGATGGTCGACCACTTGCATACACTAGCAAGGCGTTGTCTCCCTCCCATCAAAAAATGTCAATATATGATAAGAAGATACTCGCCATTGTGCACACAATAACGAGGTGGAGACCCTACCTGATCGGCCGATAATTTCAAATTAAAACTGACCATAGAAGCCTCAAGTACTTTTTAGAGTAGAAGATATCATCCCCTAAGTAGAAAAAATGGGTAACCAAACTTTTAGGATTTGATTATGAAATTATTTACAAAAAGGGGAAAGAAAACGTTGTTGTAAATGTACTCTCATGGCTACTTAAGTAAGCTAAATTTTTAGCCATCTTGCTTCCTACCACTGGCTTCCTTAAGGACATTAGGGAGGAATGAAAGAAGGATCAAGAGGTCAGCAACATCATAAAAAAATTGGAGGATCCAAGCGCAATAGCCCACTACACTTAGGATTCGAGGGATCTATGCTGCAAAGGTCGTATTGTGCTTATACCTGACTCCTCTTGCATCAAAATCATCCTACATGAAATACAGTCTATACCTTTAGCAGGGCACTCTGGATTTTTAAGTACCTATAAAAGAGTAAAGCAAAATTTTATTGGAGAGGGATAAAAAAAGTTATTTCTGAATATGTGGCACAATGTGATGTATGTCAACAGCAAAAGGGTGAAACAATGGCGAGTCCAGGGAAGCTACAACCACTACCCATACTGGACTCAGTGTGGACTAACGTCTCCATGGACTTCATCGAAGGGCTCTTACCTTCCAAATGTAAAAGCACAATCCTCGTGGTGGTTGATCGACTTATGAAATATGCTCATTTTTATGTTGTGTGAAATCTCTACACCGCTGCTAGTATTACTTAGATTTTTATAGAAAATATTATTAAATTATATGGGATGCCAAGGTCTATTGTAAGTGACCATGACAGGATCTTCACTAGTAAATTTTGGACCGAGTTATTTCAGTTACAAGGCACTAAACTCAAGATGAGCACGACATATCATCCATAAACTGATGGCCAAACATAGGTGATAAACAGATGTTTAGAGACATACCTTCGGTGTTTCGCCAGTGACTGGCCAAAAGAGTGGCCGAAATGGCTTCTCTAGGCTGAATGGTGGTATAATACTACATATCATTCATCTACAAAATGTGCCCCAAATGAAGCATTATATGGTCGGTCGGCTCCTATGATTCCAAAGTATATAATTGGCTCAGACAAGGTAGATCAGGTCGACCAAGATTTAATTGATAGAGACAAACTCCTACAACTGCTAAAGGATAATCTCTCTACCGCTCAAGCAAGAATGAAGCAGCAAGCCAACACACGACAAAGCGAAAGAGTCCAGTAGAAGATTGGGTTTATCTTTGCCTACAGCCATACAAGTAACTCTCCATCAACACATGAGCCTCCATGAAGCTATCCCCACGTTTTTATGGGCCCTATCAGATCACAGAGCATATTAGAGCTATGGCGTACAAACTTAAATTACTTAAGGATGCCAAAATTTACCTTGTCTTTCACATGTTATGCTTGAAGCCCAAGTTGGGAGAACATGAGTCACCCCAGATCTAACTACCCAATACCACTGATGATGAAGATATTCATGCCTGAAGCCCAAGTTGGGAGAATATAAGTCACCCCAGATCTAACTACCCAATACCACTGATGATGGAGATATTCAAGCCCAACCAAAAGCCATCCTCGACCATAGAATCGTGATGCATCACCAATATCCCTCTACTGAAGTACTAGTGCATTGGAATAATTTACCATTCAAAGACGCCATATGAAAATCATATGAGGAGCTGAAGACCCGGTTCCCTGAGTTCATGGAATATCAACCTAGAGAACAAGGCTGATTTGGAGAGGGCAGGCTTGATAGGACCCTAGCAAGGTTGGGTCTTACTCAACTAAGAAGCAGCTAATAAAAAACCTGTGAGATTGTAATAAACCCCACCTAGCCGCCTCTATCCTATAAAGAAGAGTAGCTACGGTTTATATTTGAGCCTTTAGGCTTCCTAGTCGTCGTCCCACTCTTTTACTGGGCCAGTCGACTAGGGTTGAGGGCAAAAGGGGTAACTCACTTAGGAAGCAGCCTCTAAGGCTAGGGTTTGGAGCCCTATATAAGCATGTAGCCTTTATCTCTTTGAGAAGAAGATCTATCTACAATTGTAGCCATATGGCCAACTTCTAGGAGGGTGAAACTCCTATAGCATTCCAAGGTTTGATCTCCCTCAAAGATCAATCTACATAGAATTCCTTTGAGACTCTATCACATATAAATACCCC
This sequence comes from Musa acuminata AAA Group, assembly GCF_036884655.1. Lineage (NCBI taxonomy): Eukaryota > Viridiplantae > Streptophyta > Magnoliopsida > Zingiberales > Musaceae > Musa > Musa acuminata. Next base: position 36,554,330 of record NC_088338.1, read on the forward strand.
CTCTCATGCTTCCTTGTAAGAGTATGAGAAGTTTATGATTTTAAAGTGTTGTAAACTCTTGAAAAGTGTCGAAAAGTCAGGGATTTAAATTTTTGGCTCTATTTCTAAAGTCATTTTGGGCCTATAAATATCTCTCTAATGCTTGCTTGCAAGAGTATAAAAAGCTTGTGGATTTAAAGTGTTATAAACTCTTGAAAAGTGTTGAGTCTCTTTCTCCTTGAGTCTAAAAGGTATTCTAAGGGAGTTAAGAGTTCTTTTGTAAAAGAGGGGTGTAAGGGTTCTCTCCTAAATCTATGAAAATGAGAAAGAGTTATAATAAGGATAGTTGATCTTTGTCAATTGAAAGATATTCGGTAGTGAAAGCCGATGGTTTTAAAGGAAGAGGAATCGGGAGTGGACATAGGTCTGGATGATCGAAGCATTATAAATCAGTTTATATTTCTTCTTTTGCCTTGATTTACTATTATACTAAATTCGGCATCAAAGGGATTAAGTCAAGAAATCTCTTTCGATCTCAATCTTTGTATAGGTGATGTCTCGGGAGTTTGATATTTTGAAGGCACCTCAGATAATTCTATATGCACAAGTCTATATCATATTAAATTGATTAAGACATTAAAGATATATTTATTATAATTATTACTTATTATATAAGAAAAAAAAAAGATTCCAAACAAAAGACAAAATAATTGGCACCAGAATCCTGCCTGCCTTTGTCATGCAACTATTGTAGGCATATAGAAACCGGAAGTGGGGTGAGAAGAGGGAAGGAGAACCACATTATCTTGCACAGGACCCTGTCTGCAAGTGTCTGCAGAGTGGTCCTCGATACTTCTACCCGACTTGAATCGGCCAATGGCCCAGGTTTTAAAACCAGCACAGGGTGAAGAGGACACATAGTACTGGCCAAACCTGTGATTTGTTCTGGTCTTGGAGCGAGTTTGCAGCCATCATTACCTGGCCTTGAATGACCTGCTGTTGCCATGGTAGAGAAGGAAGAGAACTGTGTGTGAGAGAGACAGAGACCTTGCAGCCATTTAAGGGAAAGGGAGGGGACGAAATGAGTGTTAACCTTGAGAATAAGTGTAGTTCAAGGCTCAGTGCATCTGAGCAGCACAGTGCCTGAAACATAAGCAGCTTGAGGACCACTTCATATGCTAGTGGAGATCAGAGTACTCACTGTTCCTCGAAACATTGCCTAGTACCCATTATTCATCGTCCTCGTTCTACATGGTAGTATTGTTTTGCTCTCTTTTGCTTTCATGGTGTGCTTTTTTCTCCTCTCCCGTGTGGTCCATAAGGCAGCGGCTGACACAAAATGCTGGGACTCCCTCGCATGCCAAAAGACAATTGGCACATGTAGAAGTTGCAGGACTCTGCTAACAAAGGGAAAAACGTCCCAGAAAGAGCTCTAAAGGTCCAGAAGACCTTTTTATATAGACCAGAAGATCCGATGAGGTCATGGAGAACTCAAAGATGGAGCGGTTGAAGATTTGAATCAAAAAGGGTTTGTTGATGAACTTTACAGTATAAATTAGTTCTGAGATAAGGAATAGCCAAGCTGGGTATGTAGATATATGTCAACTAAACTAATCCCTTTTGCATCATGATTCTAAAAGAAGCATCACGTTAACCTTTTCATTTTAATTAAATAGTCTCCATCAGACTCTTGGATTCTCACTTGAGTTTTGTGAGCTCCAAATCACTTCAACGCAGTTATATCTGTGCATGTTTAAACCGACACAAAATCACGATATCACAAGAACAACATTTTATCTCAAATTAATCCACCTGCAGTGGCGATGAAAATTTATAGGATTTTCTAACTGATTTTAGAAACTATATTTTGATGTTTAAATCTATTAAAATAATTAAGATTAACATACATGTGATTGGACACCGATCAATCCAAGAGTTTGGGCTTGTTAAGTTATTGATTCCTTGGTCCTACATCAATCTTCATCTCTCGTACATCAATTTTATCTTGACCAAATCAATAGCTGGTTGGCACCTCTTTTGACATCATTTACTCGTTTCTTACACTTTGGTGTTGCTTCGGTAACATGTTCGGTATAAGAAGCTGTCAAGCACTTCATTCGAGATTGACTGGTACTATTGATACGTAATTGTTGTTTATGATTATTTTGAAATTGAAAGAAAAATATAAGCTACTCTATGCAAATAAGTCAATGGAGCGCACGACAATTTGTGTATCAACGTGATCTTGTTCACGCTACATGCAATAAAAATAACTGATTGTAACGAATGGCCAAGAATCTATTGGTGTTTTATGTACCTTTTAGACAAGCATTTTGAGAGGTATGACATGATCAAACTCCATACATGTGTATGGATCGACAAGTAATTTGTTAAGTCCAAGCAGCCTGCATTTGACCAATAGATGTTTTATCATTAGTGATAGAAGATAAGATTTTCCAACTATACGAGTAAATATCTCTATTCTATTGAGGAAAATCATATATTCTGTTGTGGGAAATCCTTTCTTTTAATATGTACAAATAGGAGATGAAACATGTTAATATATTGAAGCATTTTTCATTTCTTAAATAAAGTTTCTCCACTTCTTCAATAAAGCTTCTTCATTAATTATTCTTATCTTCTATTCTTTTCCATCATGGTATCACTTTCTCTTAATCTGTATAAATAGGAGAGGAAACATGTTAATGTATTGAAGCATTTTTCATTTCTTCAATAAAGCTTCTTCAGTAATTATTCTTATCTTCTATTCTTTTCTATCAGATATGATTATTGGTAATAAAAAATATGACATATGCAATATACAATTATTATGAACAAATAATAAGATCCTCGGCAAAAAAAGAATTTTTTATTTGAAGTTAATCAATAGAATTTTGGCATGAAATCTTTGAGGTTTGCATGAAAATCTACATGGCATTACACCAGATTCTGTAGTTGGATTCTGATACAGTCATGTACAGATGTTTAGACTCATATGCCTAAACAAAAAGAAAAAGCAAAAACATACACGCATGATGGTTATTCCTTGCTCTTTATAAATTTCCAACCAGTGTGATGGAGGACGTGCACCAGAGAATGCCGGGCCATGTTGATCACCTCTACCACCACCATCACCAGCAGCAGTAAAGCTCAGGAAGAATGCCCTTAGAGGGCATGGTCTACACTCATGTGAATCCTTGCTTTCCCCATCCACTTGCATCAATGCCAGGTCTCAAACACATGTCCAACTTGCACCACCCACACACTCTTCCAAATAGGGAGGCAGCAAAGAAAGTTCCACACCCCTCCTTCCCATGAATCTTCTTCCACCATAATTTTAAGTTGACCCACACCAACGCCACACCCATTCCATGAGATCTATCATATGCTACCTATCTAATAATCGAGTGTGTGTTTCAAGCACTCTTCTATGTCTTCTTTCCCAATATCTTCCCTTTCCTCTTAAGCCTTCGTTCATATTTCTGGTATAACTTCTAGCTCAGACTAACTATGGAGACTAGCAGCTTGGAGGATGGTTGCAGCGAAGCCGAGAAGCAGTCTCCTCCGCAGTGGCCACAGCCGCCACCAGCTCCCGTGGGCTTACAGCGACTCGGTAGTGGCACAAGCGTCGTCCTCGATCTGGAGGTCGGCGTCGAGGCTGAATCACGGAAGCTGCCGTCGTCCCGGTACAAAGGCGTCGTGCCGCAGCCCAACGGCCGGTGGGGGGCGCAGATCTACGAGAAGCACCAGCGAGTCTGGTTAGGCACCTTCAACGAGGAAGACGAGGCCGCGCGGGCCTACGACGTAGCCGTACAGCGGTTCCGCGGGCGTGACGCGATCACCAACTTCAAGCCGCTCGTTGAGGTCGACGGCAACGATGCGGCGGAGGAGCTCTCGTTCTTGAACTCGCATTCCAAGGCCGAGATCGTCGACATGATCCGGAAACACACCTACCAGGACGAGCTGCACCAAAGCAGCCGATCCGCCCGCGCCGACAGGAGGCATAATCCTCCCCATGGAGCGACCGAGGAGTGGCGTAGTGGGCCGCATAGGGAGCATCTCTTCGACAAGGCCGTGACTCCCAGCGACGTCGGAAAGCTGAACAGGCTGGTGATACCGAAGCAGCACGCCGAGAAGCATTTCCCGCTGCAGCAGGCCGGCGCTGCTGCCTTCAAGGGGGTGTTGTTGAGCTTCGAGGATGCCTGCGGGAAGTTGTGGCGGTTTCGGTACTCTTACTGGAGCAGTAGCCAGAGTTACGTGCTAACCAAGGGCTGGAACCGGTTTGTGAAGGAGAAAGGGCTCAGAGCCGGAGACGTAATCACCTTCCAGCGATCGACCGCCCCCGAGAAGCTGCTCTTCATCGATCGGAAGACACGAGCTCTCGGCAGACACGCCGCTGCAGGGGTTCAGGCGCCGAGACTCCCCGTTCAGGTTGTGAGGCTCTTCGGGGTGGACATTGTTAAGATTCCGGTGGCGGTCGCCAGTGATGTGACGGAGGGTAATGGCGTTGACTGGAACGGGAAGAGGATGAGGGATATGGAGTTGATATCATCAAGGGAGCTGTTGAGGAAACAATGCATATAAGGTTTATAGTGTTGGCGTTTTTGTTTCAGACGATTGATGGATCATCTGTTCCCCAATCTCTCAATCTTTCATGTACATGTTCGAGTGTTAATAATCGTTGAGATATGGAGAGAAGTTGAATGTTTTAGTAAAACGATTGGAACATTAGCTGCAAAGGGAAACATATCTGTTGCTTCTTTAATTGTTCGACTTACGTTTCTCTCAAAGACAAGTTTATATCAATCTTACATGCTTTTGCCATGAATCAAACCATCATATCAGAGGAATTAATAGAGAAGGTTCGGCTTTGTCGATGTGCTGCGTGTTCGTTGCCGTCGGAGGTGGATGAATCAAAGGCCAAAGTCATCATGTCATGCTGAACGTAAACCTGCATTAAGTGCACGTTTGCGGCCACAACCGACCAGCAAGCAATGGTAGACTAGACACAGTGTTGGGCTCTAATATTACTGCCGTAACGCAAGCTATATTGGACTTGGAAAAGTCCAATATTACTGCCATAACATAAGCTACTTAGTGGGCATGAAGTCCATACCTCAACTTGCTCATTAAAAGATAAAGGTCAAGAAAGTAGGTGTTAGGGAATTCCAACTCAGAAAAAGACAACTCTATGTCAGCAGTTCTATCTGAATGATGAGAAAGCGTGGTCAAATATGTGTGTGTGTGATAAGGATAAGTTCAACAAACCCCATCTTGTTGAACTGCTCTCTCTCTCTCTCTCTCTCTCTCTATATATATATATATATATATATATATATATATATATATATATATATATATATATATGGGGTACATCGATGTTGATGTGAACTCTTTCCTTATAACATCCTGACAATTCTTGAGTTGGTGCATCTCCTCTCGGCTCCACTTGATATAATCTTAGGTTAGGAACAGGGGTCGATACTAAGAGAAGGGGTGAATTAGTGCAGCTGTAAAATCGTTGGTTTCGTGAAATCTTCGTATGTTGAAAATCGATCTCGAAAATTATTTAACTTTAAAACGTTTGCAAGAATGTAATGAGCAAGTGAAGTAAGTAAATTAGTATACAATATGAGAATTAAAAGCAGAACAAGAATGTAAACCGATTTATAGTGGTTCAGTCATCGTGACCTACATCCACTCCGTCGATTCTTCTTCTATCGAGGCCACCAGCATCCACTATCGATCTTCCTTTAATAGGTGTAGATCAACCTCTTTTTTACACCCCTCTTCTTCTTTTACTGGGTTTAGGAGACAACTCTTACAAGCACTCACTCTTCTCTTACAGAATTCTAAACTTAGAGTGGAGGAGGGAATTTCTAAAGTGATTGCAGCAACGTTTCTTCACTTTTAAACTCTCTATTCTTTATTTTTTAACCAGGGATGAGAGGGGTATTTATATGCTTCAAGTTGATCCAAACTTGGAGTCTAAAACATCTCATCCCGGGTTTCCCGGGCACGGGCGGTACCACTGCTTGCGTTGGGCGGTACCACCGCCAATGTCAGTCTGATACTAGGCAGTACTGTAATATCCCATTAGTCCCACATCGGAAGTGGGGAATGTGTGTGATTAGCTTATAAGGGCCTGATGAGTGTACTACGTTACCTCCCGCTTAAGCATTTTGGTCCGCCGTTGAGGACCAAAATGGAGTTATCGGCCAGTTAGCTCATCAGACCCGGGTCGTGACAGTTGGTATCAGAGCATGATTTGAGGATTTCTAAGAATTTTGATATGCTAGATGTGTAATAAATTTTGAGGTTTAGTGATTTTTATTTAGAGACTGAACAAAATTTTTTTTTTTGTTATTTTTAGGAAGCAAGGATGACAAGGTCATCTGGTTCTCCTGTTGCATCTACTTCTGATCAATTGAGTGGAATTATGAAAACTCTAGAGGCGATGACACAAGTAATGCAACAACAAGTCCGACAGGGAAGAAATGATGAAGGTGGGAATTCAAACCAGACTGGGTTGGGAATTGAACATTTTAAAAAGCTTAGTCCTCCCAGTTTTGGTGGTGAGCCTGATCCAATGGTAGCAGAACAATGGATGATGCGGATGGAGAAAATATTTGATGTTTTAAATTGCCCAGATGATAAGAAGGTTTCTCTTGCTACCTTCATGCTAGAAGGAGAGGCTGAGCACTGGTGGCGAACTATGAAGAGGATTTCTGAAGCTCGACAGGAGCCAATCACTTGGAAGGTATTTATAGAGAAGTTCAATGATAAATATTTTCCAGATTGTATCAGAGAGCAGAAAGAATTGGAATTCCTGAATCTCATCCAGGGAAATTTGACAGTAGCCAAATATGAGTCTAAATTCACCGAGCTCTCTAGATTTGCCACACATATGATTGATGATGAATATAGGAAAGCAAGAAGATTTGAAAGAGGATTAAGGCCGGCAATAAGAAGCCGGATATCAGTTTTAAAACTCCAAGTATACACTGATGTAGTAGAAAGAGCTTTCATACTTGAAAAAGACTTGGAGGAGATCCAAGAAATCAGGGACAAGAATAACAAGGATAAGTTTGTTGGTAAAAGTAAGAGAGGAAATGAAGCAGAAAGAAGTAACAAGAAGGTAAAGGTACCTAGATTTGAGGAAGGAACTTCATCGCAAAGAACTCTATCGTGTACAAAATGTGGACGTAATCATGAAACAAGTGAGTGTTTTCGGGTGACTGGAGCCTGTTTTGCTTGTGGAAAGTTAGATCATAAAGTCAGAGACTGCCCACTAAACAAGAAGAAAGAGCCGCTACTCCCTAAGCCGACAGCCCATGCTAGAGTATATGCTATCACAGAACAAGATTCCAGAGCCTCTAAATCAGTGGTTGAAGGTATTCTACATGTTTCTAATAGAAATGCAAAAGTTTTGTTTGACCCTGGCTCCAACTTGTCTTTTGTTTCACAATATTTTGCTTGTTACTTGGGCATTCAACCTAAACCACTAGATTATTTGCTACACGTAACTACTGCTGTTGGGGATTCCTTGACTACAAATCTGGTTTATCCATCTTGTTTGATTTCTATTGGAGAACATGAACTCCTTGCCGATTTGATACTCCTAGAAATCCAAGGTTTTGATATTATACTTGGCATAGATTGGCTATCTTCCTATCATGCTAGTATTGATTGCTATACAAAAATAATTGCTTTCTGCATACCAGATCAGCCTATATTTTACTTTGAGGGTATTAGGCATGATTTGCCTCCTTGCTTGATATCAACACTTCAAGCTTATCGTCTTATGCAGAAGGGTTGTTTTTGTTACATTGTGTGTGTAAAGGAGCATTCAAATCAAGAAACTCACCTAAATGAAATTACAGTGGTCAAAGAGTTCCCTGATGTATTTCCAGATGAATTGCCTGGTTTACCTCCAGATAGAGAGGGAGAATTTGCTATTAATTTGGTCCCTGGGACAGCCCCAATATCTAAGCCACCCTACAGAATGGCACCACTCAAGCTCGAGGAATTGAAGAAGCAAATACAAGAATTGTTAGATAAGGGTTTCATTCGACCCAGCGTCTCACCGTGGGGTGCTCCAGTGCTATTAGTTAAGAAGAAGGATGGGACGTTGAGGCTTTGTATTGATTATAGACAGTTGAATCAAGTGACCATAAAAAACAAGTATCCCCTACCCAGGATTGATGACTTGTTTGATCAATTGCAGGGTGCACAAGTATTCTCCAAGATTGATCTAAGATCAGGTTACTATCAGTTGAAGGTCAAGAAGGAGGATATTCCAAAAACAGCCTTTAGGACTCGATATGGTCACTACGAATTTTTAGTTATGCCTTTTGGCTTGACTAATGCTCCTGCAGCTTTTATGGAACTGATGAATAGAATATTTCAGCCACTCTTAGATGATTGTGTAATTGTATTCATTGATGACATATTAGTATATTCAAGAAGTAATCAAGAGCATGATAAACACTTGAGAGATGTATTATCTATACTAAGAGAAAAGAAGCTGTATGCAAAGTTCAGCAAATGTGAATTTTGGTTGAAGGAAATTGCTTTCTTAGGCCACGTGATTTCAGGAAGGGGCATATCTGTTGATCCAAAGAAGGTGGAAGCAGTAGTTAATTGGGAAGTGCCAACAAATGTAACAGAAATTAGAAGTTTCTTGGGCATGGCAGGTTATTACAGGAGATTTGTGGAGGGATTTTCTCAAATTGCTCATCCCCTTACCAAACTGACTCAAAAGAATGCGAAATTTGAATGGAGTGGTGATTGTGAGCAAAGTTTCCAAGAATTAAAAAGAAGATTAACTAGTGCCCCTATTCTCACTATTCCAAGTGGTAATGAAGGATTTGTAGTTTATACTGATGCTTCAAGAAAAGGCCTTGGAAGTGTTTTGATGCAAGAAGGGAAAGTAATTGCTTATGCTTCAAGGCAGCTAAAGAATTATGAATTGAATTATCCGACTCATGATTTGGAATTGGCAGCAATCATCTTTGCTCTAAAGATTTGGAGACATTACTTGTATGGGCGGACATTTGATATCTTCACTGATCACAAGAGTTTAAAGTATATTTTTACATAGAAGGAGTTAAATATGAGGCAGCGAAGATGGATAGAACTTCTGAAGGATTATGATTGTACCATCCGTTATCACCCAGGTAAAGCAAATGTTGTAGCTGATGCACTTAGTAGAAAATCTACAAGTTTTATGGCTAGTCTAGTTGTGAAGCAATGGAAGCTATTAGAAAGAAATTATGATTCAAATGTAATAAGGAAAGGGCAAGACTCAATAATGTTGATGGCCTCTATCCAGGTGCAAACTGATCTCATTCAACAAATTAAAGAAGGACAACTACGAGATCCACATTTAATATACTTGAGGAATGAAGTTGAAAAGGGATTGAAGTTGAATTTTCAAATTTCAGATGATGGCCTATTGAGATTTGGGGATAGAATATGTGTTCCAAATGACTCAGATATCAAGAACCAAATTTTGAACGAAGGCCACAATTCAAAGTACACTATGCATCCTGGTAGCACAAAAATGTACAGAGATCTCCAAAGTCATTATTGGTGGAAAGGCATGAAGAAGGAGATTGCAATATATGTTTCAAGGTGTTTGACTTGTCAGCAAATCAAAGCAGAACACCAGAGACCTGGAGGTTTGTTACAGCCCTTAGATATTCCTGAATGGAAATGGGAATGCATTACTATGGACTTTGTTTCAGGACTACCCAGAACCTCTAGAAAGCACGATGCTATTTGGGTCATTGTTGATAGGTTAACCAAATATGCACATTTCTTACCAATCAATATGACTTATTCTCTTGATAAGCTTGCAGATTTGTATGTTGATGAAATAGTAAGACTTCATGGTGTCCCGAAGGAGATTATCTCAGATAGAGACTCCAGATTTCTTTCTAGATTGTGGAGGAGATTACAAGATTCTATGGGCACCAAAGTAAAGTTTAGCACTGCCTATCACCCTCAGACCGATGGTCAATCTGAAAGAACAATTCAAGTACTTGAGGATTTGCTTAGAGCCTATGTTATGGATTGGAGAGGTGAATGGGATAAAGATATTTCTCTTATTGAGTTCACTTACAATAATAGTTACCATTCGAGCATTCAGATGGCTCCTTATGAGGCATTGTATGGGCGAAAATGCAGAACACCTATATGTTGGGAAGAAGTTGGTGATAGGAAGTTGTTAGCACCAGATAAAGTACAAGAGACTACTGAAAAGATTCAGGTTATCATAAAAAGGCTAAAGGCTGCTCAGAGTCGGCAAAAGAGCCATGCTGATAACAGAAGACGAGATATCGAGTTCCAAGTAGGGGATTTTGTATTCCTAAAGGTCTCCCCTTCCAAAGGCGTTGCAAGATTTGGAAAGAAAGGAAAGTTAAACCCAAGGTTCATTGGACCTTTTGAGATCCTTGAAAGAATTGGCTCTGTCGCTTACAAGATTGCCTTACCACCATCGATGTGTCATATTCATGATATATTTCATGTGTCAATGTTCAGAAAGTATATACCTGATCCCTCTCATGTCATTGAGTATGAGCCGATTGTGATTGAGAAAGACTTATTTTACAAGGAAGAGCCCATTCGGATTATTGATAAAAAAGAGAAGATCTTAAGAAATAGAATCATTACTCTGGTTAAAGTAATTTGGAAGCATCATTCTACAAATGAAACGACCTGGGAGCTAGAGGAAGAAATGAAGAAAGCTTATCCTCATCTTTTCACTGAATGAGGTATGATAAATTTAGAGGACTAAATTTTCTTTTAAGGAGGGGAGAGTGTAATATCCCCCATTTTTAAAAATTTAATAAATGCTTATTTGTAAATATGAGGATTATTTAATATATTTTTTTATATTAAATAATATTATAATAGAAGTTTAATATGATTTATGAAAGTTTCAGATTTAAGTTATAAAAAAAAAAAAAAAAATTAGTGGACATGTGTCACTAGCTAGCCTAATGGTGCCACCTAAGTTTGCTCTAAGGATGACACCTAGCACTTTTCATGCATGCTTGCCACCTTGAAACATTGCAACTCTTGTGTTAACAAAAAGTAAATAAGTAAGAGATTAAAGGAGAAACTAAATGTAACCTTCAGATGCTGCATCCAACGTGAGTTTAAGAAGAGAAGAGAAGGGAAGAAGAAGAAGAAGAGGAATTGAAGAAGAAGATTTGATTGAGGTTTTGCATCAACTCCCCCTATTTGGGAATCAAATTTGTTTAAGGCAAGTGTTCTAACCTCTTCCTACAGAATTCCTAATCTTTGTTTTCCTTTTAATTCTTCATAATGCAAAAGATTTCAGCTTAGTACCAAACCGTTCTTTCCTTTTGATACAAATCCATGAATCTGAAATTTTTCGGTAATCTGACCTCTATTCAATGTTTCGGTCATAACATTTTGTAATAAACTCTGATTTAGACAAAACCTATTCCATTTGAAAGTAGACTCAAATATCTTTATTTTGACACTAAGATTGAATGATTCGGAGTTTAAATGCCTACTATGACTTCTGTTTCAATTAACCCTATAGATTCTACAAAATAGGGACTGAAATTTCTGACCTTCTGTTACTAAATTGCTCATAACTCTCTAGAGAAAATTCTGAACTAAGCAAAACTTAGTTCTTTGGAAACTAGATTCGTGTATCTTTCTTTTGACACCTAGTTGGAAATTTTGAAGTATGTTTGCCTTCTGAAACTTCTGTTTAAATCGATTCTATCAAGTCTGCAAAACAGGGATGATCATTTCTGACCTTCCTTTACTCTATTTGGTGTAACTTCCTGTTAAGAAATCAAAAAATTATATATCTGAGTTCATCGGAAAATAGATTGATACAGATTTCCAATGACACCTATTTTTAGTGATTTAGAGCATATTTGGTCACTCAAACAATTCAGAAACTATACCATTCAAATCCTGTCATAATTGAAAACTTTGTTGGGATTTGCCTATTCAATTTTCATCCTATTGGAAAATTGATTTCTGCTAAATTCTTCTTCAATTGAGCTTTATATTAGTCCTTTGAAGTTCTTGTATTGTTCATCCTGAAATTATTGTATAACTGAAATTTATTCTGTAATGCTTTGTTTGCATTTCCTTGTTTGATAAGGCACATGCATATCTTCGTTGTTCCGCATGTGTTTCTGATATGTGTCAATGTTATTGTTCATACTACCCTTTTGTACTCTGGTGTCTTGTGGGATATTGTGAACCTTTGCCAGAAATGGTAAAGGGAGTTATGCTTAGAGCCCGCGATTGCTCTGCCGGCCCCATTGACTTCACTCAGACGTGGGTGGATGGAGCTCCCAGACGTGGGAGACTTATGCTTGGTGGTCATCCAGAAATGGATGAATCACATTATGTATGTGGTCCCACAGCGCCATCTATGCTCATTGATATGATATCCAAAGTTTTGTTTATGAGTTCATATTATGCTTTGGATAAAAATGGAATGCATGCTACATCAAGAATGACATACAAGCTTGTGTTTATTATTCGGTTCACTTGTTATACTTTGAAGTGTTTCGTTTGTCATTATTATGCCCCCAAACACTCTTATACCTTTGGATATGCACCTAAATACTTCATGTGCCATTTGATACATGCCTAAATGCTTCCTTTGCCAATGAAATGCTCTAATTTCCTTTCTCCTATTGTTATGTCTAATGCCTGTTTTTGAACGAGGTAAACCTTTGTGATTTTATATCAAAAGAGATGACTTCAAATGAACACTTGTATTTCTACTTTTGTATCTTGATACTAAGCTTGCTTGAACTTCTCCTATCGCCATGGATATGTTAGACGCTTGCTGAGCTCTTTATGCTCACCCCGTTGCTATATAAATTTTTCAGGGTAGCTTGTCACGCACTGAAAAGCTAGAATTGGGTTAAAGCAGTGAAAGGCTAGAAGATTTTTAAGCTAATCTTTGTTGGATGATGGTTTTTGTTGTATAGTAAACTTTACTTCTGATGTAATGTTAAGGATCTGTTGATACTTATGTGTTGTAAAATGTCAAAGGACCGCTCATGTGTATGGAATGATAAGTTTAAGATGTGTAAGGATAAGAACTCATGGTAAATAATTATCTTTTTGTGATTGTATATACTTCTATGATTATGGATTTGTGTTGTGGTTGATGTTTAGTTGACTTGTCTTTGGATTTTGTGAATCTCTAAGTGAAGTGGATTATGATTTATGTAATGTACATGTTTATGAATTGTGAATATTGATTTTTGAATGATTCTTAGTATCCTCAAATTGTTAGATTGGATCCTGGATTGAATTGATGATCAATTATAATATTATTGATTTTTAGACAGGGTCACACTTCCTGTATGCGATAATTCGGGGGGGCGTGACAAGTACCACCTAAGAGGCTGTGCTGGACAGTACCACCACTTGGCACCCTGCCAGGGGCGGTACAACCACCCAAGCTAGTGGTACCACCGCTTGACATAGTCTCGAAGACTATGCCACAACGGTGAGACTTCTTAAGGCACTGTTTGGGCCTCTCATTGGGCCCAACATAGTCCTTACATGGGCCTAGCTGGCCCCTAATTGGGTTGGCCCAAATCCAAACCCAATTACGTGCTAACTACGATTCCTAAGACATTTGCTAAGCTAAATACTTATTTCCGGCGAGCTTCCGACAATATTCCGACGGACTCCCGGCAAGCTCCTAGACTTCACGATGATCTTCTTGGCGAGTTCCGATGAGCTTCTCTAGCAAGCTCTGAGACTTCTCGGCTGGTTCTGACAGAACTTCCAACGAACATCCGGACTTCCGACGAACTCTCGAAGTCTCAACAAAATCATGTCCTTGACTTTGGGACTTCATTTTGCTTCATGCCTTGCTATCGTAATTAATCCTATACATGTAAAACACACTTTGATCTAGACAATTAATACTAAGTATTAATCATGTTGTCCGGCATGTCATTGGTCCCTCGACGCTTCATTCGATTCTTCGGCGCATCATCCTCTCTTACGGCCTATTGCCCAATCGACCAGTTGACTCCACAACTCTGATATCCTTGGCACAATATCCGCTCTTCTTGGCCCGATGCCCGAATTCATGGCCTGAAGCCTTCTGTCGATACGTCGACCGATCCACCGACTCGACGTCCAATCTTTTGACATGTTTTCCTCCGGCCCAACATGATTTTTCCTGCTTTAATTGTCTCATCCTGATCGAAGCATCCTGCGTCACTCAAAACATAGATTAAATCATAAATACTATCAATTGGTTTCATCATCAAAATATGAGATTCAACATCTTGTACATTATTCCTAGTATTCTATTTGTACCAAATCTCATAAAATATCTCAAAACAACGCTTGTTCTCTAGAATTCTTGACTTGGGGATATGGTGTGAAGGACTGGCGGGGCGTCACTTCTCTCACGAATTTTAAGCATGCAGTATTTGCTTCACATTATGGAGATCTTCTAGCAAATCAAAGCTACATTTAACTTTGCAGGTTTTATCGTTGGTAATTGATAGCATATAAGATTTTCCTAACTATATGAGTAAATCTCTCTACTCTGATAAGAGAAAATCCTCCCTCTTAATCTGTATAAATAGGGGAAGAATAATTTCAATATAAAATAGCTTCTTCAATAATTCTTCTTGTCTTCTATTCTTTCCAACATAGTATTAGAGCAAGTGAGACAAGCGAGGCTCCACAGCCATTGAAGCCTGCCATTCACCACATCCCTTTGCAGAGTAGAGAAGGGGGGAACTCTTTCTCGTCGGACTCGCTTCCCTATTGGACTCCCCTCTCCGTCCGCTGTACGGCGCGTGATGCCTTCGCTGCTACCCCAGCCACTGCCGTGACCACACCCGGCGTCACCATCAAGTGCAGCCACAACAACGAGGGCCTGTTTTGGTGTGGCTGACTACTCGCCCTTGGTAGTGGATCCCTCTTCAACCCCTACTCGCTCCTTCCCTTTTCTCCTCTATATGGCCTTCTTCTTCATCGGTGCCGCCTGCACCGACCCCAGGCTCAGGTTGTCCACCGTCGTAGTATCGTATTCATCAGGCTATGATCTGCATCAATCGTAGCCCGCTGCCTCACTGTCAACTATCGATCCTCAGCTCCTGCTAAGAGCTAATCGCTACAGGTTTCTCTACCAAATCGCTATAGATTTCTCCACCAAATCGCTATAGATTCCTCCTACTACAGCTTCCTCCTCTTTTGCAGCATCGCTGTAGCTTCCTCCTTTGCTGTAGCTTCCCCTGCAGCTTCCTCCTCTGTTGTAGCTTCCGTTGCAGCTTCCTCCTCCGCTGTAGCTTCCTCTTCTATTGCAACATCGCTATAGCTTCCTCCTATGCTACAGCTACCTCCTCTACTGCAGCTTCCTCCTATGCTATAGCATCGCTGTAGCTTCCTCCTCTGTTGTAGCATCGCTACAACTACCTCCTCTGCTGCAGCTTTCTCCTATGCTTTCTCCTCTACTGAAGCTACCTCATCTACTATAGTTTCCTTTTCTGCTGTAGCATCACTGTAGCTTTCTCCTCTGCTGCAACTTTCGTAGCAGCTGCAATTTTCACAGCAGCCATAGCTGCCGCAATCGCAGCCGCAGCAGCAGCAATGATTTGCTCTTGCCCTACTAATGAAGCCTTTCGCTCATAAACTATTTGCTTTATATCGATCCAAGATTGGTATCCTTGATAGGAGCACAATCTTACGGCGACATGATAGCAGATAAGATTTTTCTAATTATATGAGTAAATCTCTCTACTCTGATAAGATTTTCCTAACTGTATGAGGAAATTTCTCTATTGAGAAAAATCCTCCCTCTTAATATAAATAAGGAGAGAATAGCTTCAATGTAAAATAGATTATTTAATAATTCTTCTTGTCTTTTATTTTTTTCAACGATAATTAATTGTGTGATGCTTGTGAAATCAGTACAAGTACGGTGTCCTTGTTGTATGTGGAAAAAAACGCTAGGCACTAGAACATTTAGTTCAGGGTAAACCTGACTCTAGGCGTGCAGTAGCGAAATCAACGCCGTGAGAGATCACATGTCATGAAAGAACTTATAGGTCTTGATATCGATCACTATGAACCTTACTGCACCTATGCAACCAACGACTGCAACTATGGAGAACCATGCAGCAATGGCCAGATGCAGTACCTGCACTACAAGGCGGAGCCTCGTGTTCTTGGGCATTCTTCCAGCTTTGAGAAAAGCCAAGGCCGGGAAGACGAAATCCAAAGGCGTAAATCCAATAGCTCCACAGATGGACACAAAATCTCCAAAGAAGGGCATTGCGGCGGCAACGAGAGTGACAAGAACCATGTAAGCCGAAGTGAAAGCCAGTCTCCGCAAGCAATTCCGAAGGCGTACGCCATCACTTGAAACTTTGGACAGCATCCGTTCCTCGAAGTATGCGTATGTTGGCCTGCAATATATCTGTGGACAGCATGGATGTAATCATCATACATGTATATGCTCAGATGGCAATCCCAAAAATGCAGAGAGTACCTGAAAGCATCCTGATATTTGAATCACAGCAAAAACATTTGCCATGACTATTGTCCATTCCGGAATAGTGAGGGAGGATAAGATGAAGGGTTGAACCTGGGATCCAAACGCCCAATAACCACTGAAGGCCAGTTGCCAGTAAGACAGAACGATGATGCTGTATGCAGCTGATACACCTTTGTACATGTTCTTCTTTGCAGGTTCTCTGATAGTATTCTGGTACAAGAATCACATGCCATCACTTCTAATCCATACTTCTATTCACGTAATCTACCAACTTCATTTGTGTCTAGATGTCCTTTGCATAAATGGTTAAAAATTGATGGAATCATCAAAGAGGAATGGTTGAAGAGAATATAAAAAGTCAAATGTTCAAGCTTATATTGACAATGATATCCTCTTTTTTTTCATTTTTTTATAGGAGATGAAGACAAAAGTTAAGGATATTCTTAACTTTCTAGATGGTACCTTTTTTCTTCCTAAGATATCTTAATAATTTTTTAGATATATTACCTTTTGAGAAATTATAATATCTTGCCAGAGAATTTTAACTTCTTCCAAAATATCCAAGATATTCTTTGTTTTTTTAAAAGATCCAAACATCAAAATCTTTCTTCATCAAGATAGTCAAAAACTATTTTTTATCAAGCTTAATTTCAATACTCTAGGTTACTTTTATTTCATCCAGTATGTTAAGAAGTGATTAGAACTTGGTAAATAGTTAAACTCCAAGTGGTTTAGTGAATGTATCGGCTACTTGATCTTAAGTCTTCACATGAATGAGTTTAATTCATATACTCTTAGATGAAGTAAAAGTTTAAGTCAATATGTTTTTTTTTTCCATGATGCATGTTGTGCTCATATTTGGTATGTATCATCTCTAGCAAGCTTCTTAATAATACAGCTGTGAGGATTTTAATGATATTAAAAGGAAGGGTGAATTAGTGCAATAATGATATGGGAGTGCCTAATGATTCTATGATAGTCTCTACAGCCCATAATGCTTATCTCATAACTTTTAATCTAAATCTCTCAAATGTGATAGCCCATAAGTCAAATGAGTTATAAGCCCATTTTTCAAACCGGTAGATGACCTAAATTGATTAAATAGCCCAAATTGATTACTAAAGAGTTAGGGGGCATGCCTTTATAAGTTATAAAAGCTTAAACTCTTAACTTTCCCATAGGTGGGTAGATTCAAAGGGAGAGATAATTTAACTTTTCTTCATGACCAAAGAATATATTAAAGAGCTTAATTATTAGTTGTAAAGTAATAAATTTTATAGTTCCCCATAAAGTATTGTTTCATGTATTGGTATTTATTTTAGTATTTTAGAGTTAGAAGCGGTTCACAATCTGCTTTGGTTTACCAAAAACTCTTTGAGTTCTCTCTTTCAACTCTGTATCTCTTTGGTTTACCAAAGAGTGGTGGGTTTAGTCTTTGTATCTCTTGGATATTTTCTTAAGTAGTAAGTATTTTTCTTAAGTTCTGTATCCTTTTTTAATTATCCTTAAGCGATGAATTTTTTGTATCCTTTTGTGATTTTAAACTTGGTGAATCTATATATCTCCATTCTGAAAGTGTTTCCAGCAAATATAGCTTTCAGCCTTTTAAATTTCATTCCTCATTTTCCCGATATTAGTTTGGTATTAGAGCTAAAGGCTAGAGATCATGACAAGACAAAATGAAAAAGAAATAGTTGGTGAACGTTATGGCTATGAAGATGATGTTGAGTCCTTGATGTTACAGTTACAAAAATTACTACATAGTCTACAAGAAAAGAATGAAATCATTGAAGAACTTCAAAGAAAAAACAACCAGTATAAAAATAATGCCCAAGAGTTTGATTTTGATAATGATACATCTCCTCACCTAAGAGAGTTGGGAAGACATCGAGCAAAGTATAGAGGCCAAGACTGTTGAATATCATATTTTGATGATGAAATCAATGAAGTTATGATCTAATCAGGGTTTGAGTGACATAAGACTAACTTCGATTATGGAAAGATAAATTAATTGAAGTAGGAAAATCATATATTGGGCCAGAGAACATTATGCTAGAAGATTGAACGACATGCTTGTAAAAGGACTTCATGCCATAAGTTCAGGCATCGGGCCAGAAGGATCAGACATATTACGCTAAGAAGATCAGATGTTGTGGGAAGTCAACATATCGATTAGGCACTACTGTTAGGACTGAAATCATTACTAAGAGGGGGGCCGGGGGGGGGGGGGGGGGGTGCGGGGTGTGTGGGGTGAATAAGTGCTTTTGTAAAATCACATCGGTTTGAAAATCTTCATTCAATAAAGCCGTATAGGAAAGACTTTTAAACTTAAAATATTTGTAAAAGTAGTAATAAGCAGATAAAGTAGTTGCAAAATAAGTAAATAAGCAGAGAAAGAGAGGCACACCAATTTTATAGTGGTTCGATCATCGTGACCTACTCTCAATTCTTCTTCACCCGAAGCTACCAGTTTCTACTATCAATTTTCTTTTAATAGGTGAAGATCAACTACCCTTACAACTCTTTCTCCTTTTCATAGGTTCAGGAGAGAACCTTTACACCACTCTATTACAATTATTCCCTCACACTCTCCCTTAGAACAACCTCTAAGCATATAGAGGAGGGAACTCAACTTTCTAATGGGGTTTGTAACCTTAGAATCATAGATTTTTTGTTCTACTTTCGTGCTGTGTCAAGCAAGAAAGATTGGGGTATTTATAGGCCCCAAATAGATTTAAATTTAGAGTTAAAATGATCTCATCCAAGGTTTTCGGGGTATTGGCGGTACCATCACTAGTACTAGGTAGTACCACCGCTTGATAGACTAACAACTGGCGGTACCATCACCTGTCAGTCTAACACCGGGTAGTACCACTACTTAGTATGACACTGACACTAGGTGGTACCACTGCCTAGTCTAACGGTACCATCAACAGTCTGGGCGGGACCACCGCCTAGATAGACTGGAAGGCCGAGTCCCAAGCGATACCATCGCCGGTCCTAGTGGTGCCACCACCTAGGCCTGCTAAGGGTTGCTGCATGGGCCTCACTTGGCCCAAAAAGCCTCAACTCAGACCTAATGGGCCCTTAATTGAGTTGGCATGGTTACACACCAAAACAGACTCAATTAGACTCTAAACTAACTCGATCTAGACATAATCGATTATAAGTGTGAATCCTATATTGTCCGACATATTATTGGTTCATCTAGCGCCTCGTCCGATCCTTCGATGCATTATTCTCTCCTTCGACATATTGTTCAATCGACATGTTGACTCCCACAACTTCCGATCTCCTTAGTGTAATGTACGATCCTTCGGCCCGATACTCGAACTCATAATACGAAGTCCTACCGACATGTCGATTGATCCTCCGACCAACATCCAATCTTCTGACATGTTCACTTTGACCCAATATCAGATTCCTCTTGCTTTAATCAATTTGCCTTTCCTTGATCGAGGTTAGTCCTGCGTCACTCAAAACGTTGATTAGATCACAACTTCATCAATTGATTTTATTATTAAAATATGAGATTCAACAAATATGTCGAAGGAGAAGATAATGTGCCAAAGGTTCGGATGAAATGTTGGATGAACCAATGATATGCTAGACAATATGGTATTCTTATCTTGTAATCGATCATGTCTTGATCGAAGTAGTTTATGTTATAATTGAGTTGGTTTTGGGTGTAACCATGCTAACTTAATTAGGGGCCCATTGGGCCTGAGTTGGGGCTGATTTAGGCCTATTAGGAGGAATCTCCTATGAGGTAAAATGTACAAAGTATATATTTTCCAGAAGACCCGACGGTAGTACTACTAGTGTCAAGCAATGGTACCGCCCAAACAGGGTAGTGGTACTACCAGTAGTTAATATCGTAGGAGGTGGTACCACCCAATACTAGCGGTGGTACTGTCAAGGCCCCGGAAACCCGGGATGAGACTTTTTTTTGTTCCATTTTTGAAGTCATTTGAGGTCTATAAATTCTCTACTAATTCCTGCTTGGAATAGCAAAAACAAGAGTAGAAAGGGGTAAGTATACTTGAAAAAAAATGTGTAAACTCTCTTATAGTATAGAGTCTCTTCCTCTTAGATTTAAAAGTTTTTCTAAAGGAGGAGTGAGGTTTGTCTTAATGTAAAAGAGAGGTGTAAAGGCTCTCTCTTGATCTTGTGAAAAGAAGAAAGAGTTATAAAAAGGATAGTTGATCTTCGCTTGTTGAAAAGAAGATCAGTAGCGAAAGCTGATGGCCTCTGTTGGGAAATTTATGGTGACATCATATGTGTAGTGGAAGAATAGAAAACAAAATCCTCGAATTCCTGTAGAAAAATACGGTTTCATTGTCATGCAAAGATTGGTGAGCAAAAACTCGTAAAATCGAAAAACTACATGTATAAGAAAGATGTGTTATATAGGGAGATCATATATCCCTGAAAACTTATAGATCTTGTTAGGACCAAAATCGATACTAAGAGGGGTGTTGTGAATTAGTGCTTTTGTAAAACTTACATCGATTAGGAAACTTCATTCAATAACGCCATATTGGAAAGATATTTAACTTAAAAACGTACGAAAATGTAATGAGCGTAGTGAGAGTAAAAAATTAGTTTGCAATATAAATGGAAAGTATAAAGTAAATGCAAATTAGATTTTATAGCGGTTCGGTTATTGTGACCTACGTCCATTCTCGATTTCTCTCCATTCAAGGCCATCAGCTTTCACTATCGATCTTCTTTCAATGGCTAAAGATCAACTACCCTTACAACTTTTTCTCCTTTTCACAGGTTTAGGAGAGAACCTTTACACCTCTCTTTAGATCTCACTCCCCCTTTAGCAAACTTCTAACTCTAGGAGGAAGAGACTCTAAATCCTAAGAGAGTTTTTATTTTTTTTCTCAAGTATTTTTTCCTCCATTTTTACTCAAATTTGTACTTTACTAAGCAAGAAAGAGTGGGATATTTATAGACCCTAAATGACTTAAAAAATGGAGCCAAAAAGGTCTATCTTAGGTTTCCCGAGTCTTGGTGGTACCACCGCCTATACTGGGTGGTACCACTGCCTGCAGCATTGCCACTAGGTGGTACTAATACCCAGTCTAGCGATACCACTGCCTAACACAGTCTAAGAGACTATGTTTGGGTGGTACCACCACCTGACACATTAACACTAGGTGGTACCATCATTTAGTCTACCAGTACCACTGCCTGATAGCCTAGAAAAGTGTGCTCTTGACTTTTCCTGCTCATAGGCGATTCCACCTAACCTTGGGTGACCGAATAGGCCTTTTACTTGGTCTAAAACAATCTCTAACTCAAGCCCAATAGGCTCCTAATTGAGTTGGCATGGTTACACCTAAAACTAACTCAATTATAACCTAACTATGACTAATCAAGACAACCAATTATAAGACTAGAATTCTATGTTGTCTAGCATGTCATTAGTTCATCCGACGCTTCGTCCGATCCTTCGGTGCATCGTCCTCTCCTTCGACATATTTAAAATTTTGACTCTATTTTTGAAGTCATTTGGGGCATATAAATACCTACTCATCTCTACTATAAAGAGATAGGAAAGAGTGAACTAAAACACTAGTGAATCAAAGTTGTAATCCTGAAAAGTGTTGAGAGATCTCCTCTTCTTCAAAAGTTTAGAATTCTGTCTAAGGGAGGTATGAGACTCGTAATGGTTTTCTCTTAAACCTATGAAAAGGAGAAAAAGTTGTAACAAGAGTAGTTAGTCTTCGTCCATTGAAAGAAGATCATTAGTGGAAGTCGGTAGCCTCAACGGAGGAGGAATCGAAAGTGGACGTAGGTCACGGCGATTGAACCACTATAAATTTGGTGTGCATTTTCTTTGTGTCTTTCACTCTCATTGCTTACTGATTTAATTGCTTATTACACTTGCTCTAAGTCAAGCATACTTTCGATATTGATTTTTATCGAACAAAACTTTTAAAATCGTCAACATTTTTTTAAAGTACTAATTCACCCCCCTCTTAGTGCGACTCTGATTCTAATAGTTGGTATCATAGCCAAGTTTCTCTCAATTAGTTTAACACCTAAGAGAGATTAAATGACATTTATTGGTAATCAAGAAGATCACTTTGTCACTCATCCTCTTATGTTTAGTGGGACGAATTACACTTATTGGAAAACACGTATGCAAATTTTCTTAATTTTCATGGATTTTGATTTATGGAATATCATTGAAAGTAGTTTTCAAAAGTCTTTCTAAACCAATGAATGAATGAAATGATTTAGAGAAGAAAACTTTTTTTTAAAATGCAACAGCAATGAATGTCTTATTTTGCACCTTAGACAAAAATGAATTTAATCATGTTTCTACTTATGAAACTGCATATGATATTTGGCACATAGTCAAAGTTACACATGAAGGCATAAGTAGAGTTAAAGAGTCTAAAATTAATCTTTTGATGCATAGTTATGAATTGTTTCGAATAAAGTCAAGTGAAACTATTGGTGATATGTATACCCATTTTACATATGTAGTTAATGGTTTAAAAGTTCTTGGTAAAATTTTTACTAATTTTGAACTTATTAATAAAATTCTAAGATCTCTCCCAAAAAAATTGGGATCATTAATAAAATCCAAGAAGCAAATGACTTAAATAATTTTTCACTTAAAGAACTTATAAAGTCATTAGTGACATATGAAATAACTTGCAAGGCATATGATGAACATAAGAATAACCTTTCAAAAAATAGAAAGAATATGATACTTAGAACTAAAGAAGACCACTTGAGCAAAAGCTCAAGTGATGATGATGACTTGACACTCCTCACAAGAAAATTTTAAAAATTCATAAAAAAACGAAACAAATCTTGTAAACAAAGATAATGAGAATAAAAATAAACTCAAAAAGGACATAATCATCTGCTACGAATGCAAGAAGCGGGGGCACTTCAGAAGTGAATGTCCTCAATTGAATAAAAAGCTACCTAAGAAGAAGAAAGCACTCAAGGCCACTTGGAACAAATCGAGTGCATCTGAAGATGAGGTGGTAAACTCCGCTCTAATGACCTTCAATGATGAGGTAAGTGACTCGATTGAAACTCATTTATCTTATGATGAATTATTAAATATTTTTATGATTTATATGATGATTTTAAATTAGTTAGTAAGAAATATAAATTATTAAAAAAGGACCATACTTCTCTCACTAGTGAATTTAAAAAATTAAAAAATGAACATGATAATTGCATGTTAACTCTTTATACTAAGTGTGAAGAGTTAGATTCACTTAAGAAGGAAAATGTATTACTATAATAAATAATAAAAATTTTAAAATTGGTAACAAATCATTAAACATGATTCTTGCCAACAAGGGTCATGTTTATAGAAAGGAAGGAATCGCCTTTGTAAGTAGTAATACTCAACAAAAGCTAACTATATTTGTTAAAGGACCCACACTACATATCCCCCCCTAGAATTAAATATAATTTTTATGGAAGATGTGGTCATTTTGCTTATACATATTCATTTAAAAGATATAGCTCACATCAATTAATTTGGGTCCCTAAAGGAACTATAAATGACTCAATAGCAAAAGTCAATATAGATAAATCTAATCATGAGGGACCCAAAGTTAAATGGGTGCCTAAAACTAAATCCTCTTTTTTGTAGATATATCTATAATCAAAAGCTAGAAGCAAGAAATGGTATCTTGATAGTGGATGCTTAAGGCACATGACTGGAGATCCAACACATTTTTCTAAGCTCACTTGCCAAGACAAAGGATATATCACCTTTAGATATAACAATAAAGGAAAAATTATTGGCAAATGAAATATAAGTAACAAATCAAACTTTTTGATTGAAGATGTTTTGTTAGTAGATGGTTTGAAACACAACCTACTAAACATTAGTCAATAATGTGATAAAGGATATAACATTAAATTTGAATATAATGCTTGCATTATAGAAATACTACAAAAAAAAAATCTATGATTACCTTAAGAAGTAGTAATGTGTATGCTATTGATCTCGATGATTTTTTTGATGAAACTTATTTTTCAACTTTAAACCATGATGCATGGCTTTGGCATAGGAGATTAGGTTATACTATCATAAAACTAATCTCATAAATTATAACTAAAGAACTCATAAGAGGAATGCCTAGCATTAAATTTGTCAAAGATAAAGTTTGTGATGCATGTCAACTAAGTAAACAAATAAAGAGTAGCTTTAAACCTAAAAAAATCAAGTGAGTACCTCTAGACTGTTACAATTAATTCATATGGATTTATTTGGACCAATTATTGAAACAAGTCTAGGAGGTAATAATTTTTTTTTTATAATTATTGATGACTTTAGTAGATACACTTGAACATACTTCTTAGCACATAAAAGTAATACTTTTAAATATTTTATAAAATTTTACAAATAAGTTTAAAATGAAAAAAAAATTTAATGATTTCTTCTATTCGTAGTGATCATGGTAATAAATTTAAAAACTATGATTTTCAAGAATTTTGTGATTCAAATGGGTACGACCATAATTTCTCTACTCTAAAAAATCCATAACAAAATAGAGTTGTTGAGAGAAAAAAAAATGTGTTTACAAGAGATGGCAAGAACTATGCAAAACGAACATAACCTACCCAAATATTTTTGGGTCGAAGCCATTAACACGACATGTTATATCAAGAATAAGATTCTTATAAGACCTCTCCCATCTAGAACTCCCTATGAATTATGGAATAATAAAAGATCCAATATTTCATATTTTAAAGGTTTTAGTTGTAAATGCTTTATTTTAAATAAAAAGGATACCTTAGGAAAATTTGATGCAAAATCCGATGAAGGTATCTTTCTTAGATATTCTTCCATTTTTAAAGCTTATCATATTTTCAATAAAAGAACTTTGGTTGTTATTAAGGAATTTATCCATATTTTTTTAAATGAGTCTCCTAAATTTAAGAAAAATAATTTTGATGATAATTTTGAATTTAAATGAGAACCCTTCTCTCACAAGCAAATTGGATGCATCTACTTCCAAGGAATTCTTACCTAAGGAATGGAAGTGTGTAGATGCACATCTAAAGGAGCTAATTTTTGGAGATATATCAAAATGTGTTCAAACTCATTCCTCTTTTAAAAATATTTGTTATCTCAAATTGAACCTAAATGTATTTATGATGCTCTTAAAGATAATTCATGGATTTTTACAATGAATGAATAATTAAATCAATTTAAGATAAATAAGGTTTAGACACTTATTCCTAGGCCTAGTGATCATCTTATAATTGGTACTAAATGAGTCTTAGGAATAAGCAAGATAAACTTAGTATTGTGATTCGAAACAAGGATAGATTGGTGGCCAAAAATTTCAACCAAGAATAAGGTATCGATTATAAAGAAACCTTTGCTCTTGTGCTAAAACTTAAAGCCATAAGTGTTAGGAATGAATCAGCACTAAGAGGGGGGAGGGGGGTGAATTAGTGCAGTGATAAAACATCGGTTTGAAAATTCTTCGTTTGATAAAAACCGATTTCGAAAATGTGCTTGACTTGAAAGCATGTTTGTTTATAAGCATGGTGAAAGCAAAGTATGGAGGAAGTTTTCTATGAAAGTAAATTTCTCAAAATAAATGCAAACTAGATTTTATAGTGGTTCGATCGTCGTGACCTACATTTACTCCTGATTCCTCCTCTATTGAGGCCATCGACGTCCACTATCGGTCTTCCTTTAATGGGTGAAGACCAAATATCCTCTTATAACACTTTCTCCTTTTCAAGGTTTAGAAGAAAACCTTTACAAGTCACTCTTTTACAAGTATTCTCTCACTCTTTTACAAGTCACTCTTTTACAAGTCACTCTAAGTACTAGGAGGAGGGAATTAAAAGTTTTGATAGAGTTTACTCAGTTTTTTCCTCTAGAATTCTTATTATATTCTTGTTGCCCAAGTGAGAGTATTTATAGGCCCAAAATAGTTTCAAAAATAGAGCCAAAATTTTGAACTTCTGGGTCTTTTAAGTACAGGTGGTACCACCGCCCACAACCTGACACTGGATGGTACCACCACCCAGTCTGACGGTACCACTACCTGACACACTATCACTGGGTGGTACCACCGCCTGACAGCCTCGGAGATTGAGATTTTTGAGTTTTCTAACTCACAGGCGGTTCTACCACCTGTTCTAGCAGTGCCACCGCTTGGCCCAACATTTGGGTCATTGAACGGGCCTCCTAGTGAGCCCAAATCACTCCCAATTTAGGCCCAATTAACCCCTAATTGAGTTGGCCTAATTTTAACCTAATTATATGCTAACTACGAATTTTAAGATATTTACTAAGCTAAACAAGTCCGTAAGTCTAGGTTTCTTCTAGCGAGCTTTCGACGATCTTCCAACGAACTTCCGACGATCTCTCGGTAATGTTCCAGTAGACTCTCGGTAAGCTCCTAGACTTCACGACGATCTTCTTGATGAGTTTTGACGAGCTTCCTTGGCAAGCTCTTGGACTTCTCGGTCAATTTCGGCATAACTTTCGATGAATGTTCAGACTTCCGACGAACTCTTGAACTCTCAACGAAATCTTGTTCTTGACTTTGGGACTTCATTTTGCTTTATGCCTTGCTATTATAGTTAATCCTACACACTTAAAATCCACTTTGATCTAGACAATTATTACAAAGCTTGAATCAAGTGTTGTCCGACATGTCATTGTTTTATCGACGCTTCGTCCGATTATTCGGTGCATCATCCTCTCTTACGGCTTATTGCCCAATCGATCAGTTGACCTCCGCAACTCTGATTTTCTTGGTGTAATTTCCGCTTTTCTTGGCCCCATACCCGAACCCATGGCTCGAAACCTTCTATTAATACATCGACCGATCTTTCGGTGCGACGTCCAATCTTCTTACATATTCCACTTCGGCCCAACACAATTCTTCATGCTTTAATTATCTCTCACTGATCGAAGCTTCCTTCGTCACTTAAAACGTAGATCAAATCATAAACACATCAATTGGTTTCATCATCAAAATCCGAGGTTCAACAATCTACCCTTTTTTAATGATGATAACCAATTGAAGACGGAGTTAACCTTAACTCCCCGTATCAATATGCTAGAACTCTTAAATTCAAAAATTCATGCTATATATCATCATAAAATCATGCATAACATCATTATACTTCTCTCCCTTTGTCATCAACAAAAACGGAGAAGTGCATTTATCAATGTTCTAGAGATATAAGCTTAGCAATTTAGCAACTTTCCCATCACTTTAGAACATGCATAATCACCAAATCATCATAAAAGATGTACAAGATTACAAATTTTGCAAGTTTGCATTTTTGCTTCTTAAGATAGGCAAGCTAGCAATTTTTTTTTATGTTAGTTAATAAGTTTGCTTTTCTTTGGGATGTGCAAGATAGCATATTTTTGTATCTTCTTGAAATATGTAAGCTAGCAAATTTAGTGATGTTCAAGATAGCAAATTCTTTCTTCTCTTTGAGAAGTATAATTTTTTACTTCCTTGGCAAAGCGCAAGCTAGCAAAATTTTACATCTATTAGAACAAGCAAGCTCGTAAATTTTTACTTCTTTTACAATGTGCAAGTTTCCAAATTTTGTATTTTGAGCTAGCAATTTTTCTCCCCCTTTGTCATTATCAAAAAGAAGGGAAGAATTCAATGTTGTAATTCATTTCCCTTTACATCAATTTTTAAATCATAATAAAGTTAAAGTATTATTTTTATTTTAATATGGCATAATTAAGGTAAATCTTGAATTCAATTTGAATTCAAGTCAAAGCAATTTTAATCATGATTCACATCATATGCAATACATCATAATAAAATCATAAGTATTGCATGCATCATTCCAAATCATAAATAATTCAAATCATGATAGTATCAAAATATCAAATTACATTACATCCTACCATGCATGATCATAACTTCTCATTTGTATGCATCAACATAATATCAATAGTATTGCATGATTTCATATCATCACATGAAGGATAATAAGAAAAATTTGGTGATAAGATATACAAATCATGAAGACAAATTATGAATATCAAGAGACATATTATGATTCTTTTTGGATAACTCAAATAGCGAAAAGAAAGAATCGTAATAAACAATCTTGATTTATAAAAAGAATTCTCAAGTTATAATTCTGAGAAATCAAGAGAAACCATGATTAATTTTAACAAATCTCCTCTTAAATAAATAATAAAAAAAATTCTTAGGAGATCATGAAAAATCTTGATTCATACAAAGAGAATCTTATCTTATCATGATTTGATAAACATTCTCTTAAAAGAGTGAATCATATGTGCATCAAGAAAGATGTTTCATATTGAATATATCACAAGTCGTAAATACGATAAATGATTTAGTTGGATATATCATCTTATTAGTCATATGAAAATAGATCCAAAATCATCATCAAAATAACTTTTTGGAAAATTCAATGAAGGCAACGTAGATAGATTTATATGAAAACTTGATTCATGCATAATGTCTCAATTAAAAAAATAGTTATAATTCCAAAAAATTCATGATTCATTTACAAAATTCTCCTATTTAGTAAATGACAAGAAGAAACATAGGCCTTATAAATATCCCATGGTACTACTCATACTTAGAAGATCCGGAAATTTAAATTTTTTACTTCATTTTTGAAGTTATTTGGGCCTTATAAATATCTCACTCATCCCTATTGGGAAGAGATAAGAAAGAGTGAACTAAAATGATGATAAATCAAAGTTGTAATCCCGAAAAGTGTTGAGAGTTCCCCTTCTCTTCTTCAAAAGTTTAGAATTCTATCTAAGGAAAGTGTAAGACTTATAAATATTTTCTTCTAAACCTTTAAAAAGGAAAAAGAGTTATAACAAAGGTAATTAGTCTTTCTCTATTGAAAGAAGATCGTTAATGGAAGCCGATGGCCTCGATGGAGGAGGAATCGAAAGTTGACATAGATTATGACCGAACCATTATGAATGCGATGTGCATTTTCTTGGTGTCTTTCACTCTCATTACTTACTGATTTATTTGCTTATTACACTTGCTTTTAAGTCAAGCACACTTTCAATATCGATTTTCATCGAACGAAATTTTCGAAATTGTCGAAATTCTTCAAAAGCACTAATTCACCCTCTCCTCTTAGTTTTTATCTTTTCAAAAGATCCATTCCCTTTTCAATATATCAAAATCTTTATTTATCCCAGATAGTTAAGTAAGACATCCTTGTTTAAGCTTAATTTCGGCATAGATCATATATCATCTCATACTTAGTAGCTCCAAATTGGCATCAAATCAAGCAAAACCAGGATAGTAAGAGAGAATTCAAGCAGAAAAGGAGGCTTCAGTGATATATTGTACCTGTATCTCGGGCAGCATCGCATCCCCGAATGAGAAAGCAATTACTCCTAAAGCATTAAAAGCTTTGAAAACCCTAGAGGAGGAGTTTCCTTGAAACCCATAGCTGATTGACTTCCGATCCATATTTTTCCCTGCATTGCCAAAGAAAGAATGGCACGTTGTCCTTGGTGGGCTTAAAAGAAATAAAGAGTTACCAGCAGCACAAGGTGAGGCCTTCCTTGAAGGATACCTTTTGATACAAGGGGGAAAGCAGAGCAAGTTTAAGCGTTTACAAGTGTGTGCTAAGTGAACACACACAAAGTAGGAAAGAAGAACACGACATCAGAAGTTTACCATTGTAAATAGTCACGCCAATCGCCGTTCCAGCGAAACCTATGGTGCTGAAGGTGCACAGCGCATTCACCCACCGTAACGAGTGGATGTCAGGGAGTTGCGACAGCAGCAGCTCAAATGCCCCAAAGAACATGATGAAATCCTGCAATGTTAAGCCGCCGTCCCAATTGTACTTGTACACCGCCTGGTGAGAGAGACGGTAATTATGATCAGTATAACTGCTGATCACTGCATGTAAAGCTCCTGCTTTGGAGTCTTGCCTTGAGACTGCTTCCAGCGGCGATATGGATGGCGATGTTATTGCCCAGAGAAGCAATTTGCTGGAATAGTGTTATAGACCAATAACCCCAGCGTCCTTGGAAGATGGAAAGACAAAACGTATTTAGACAATAAATATGACACTGGGATATAAATACACAATGCATATGAAACATTTGGTTCACCGTATATGCTCTGTCCCAGAAGACGGTATGTGGTGTGCTTTTCTCCGTCCCATTTCCACAGTGAAGCGATAAGTAAGCTGGAATACCAGGTAGTCAACGTTCCAAGAACCAAACTGCAGACACCTGGACAAGATCAGAGAATTCAGAGACATGCATCCTTGGGTTTCAGAAAATGTAACCAGGTTATAAGGAATTATCTCAGGAAGATGTCAATCTATGAATAGGAATTTGGGCATTAATTCATTGAATTATTGGTGGTTAATTCCATCGCAGACTAGTCAAAAAGATGCTTATTTTAGCAGACTGCAAAAGATGCTTTTCGCTTGAACGGAAGGAGGGTGAGGATGGAAGGAGTGGTAGCAGCAGGCGTAAAAGTCGCACCAAGAGGCCATCCGAGGGAGGCGACTGCAAAGGGCAAAGGCGCGTAAGCCGCCGGTGTGGCGATGGTCGTTGCGACGTGGGAGGCTGCGTGCTTCCACGTCCCTTTCCCTCCTCCTCTTAGTCCTCGAACACTCGCTGTAATCGGCTGCTGCTCTTGATCCTCCTCCTTCCCCTCATCGCCTTGGAAGATCTGGGCACCTGCAGCAGGGGCATGCATCTCGATCTTTCTCCGCCTCTTTCTTTCCGGTGATGAGAATGAGGGTGGAGACAGAAAGCACAGGAGCAGTCACCTGACAAGGCCAATTTGTGGAATACGCAATAGTCAATGCCATACGGCGCTTATACTCGCCCGTTGACTGCAGCAGGGGGAGAACTCACCAATTCCGTGTCTAGTAGAAGCATCTTCCTCATCAATGCACTCGACGTCAGCGTGGCACTTTGGATCAAGTGGCTGTCCATTATAATGTGCCAACAAATCCAGTGGTGAGACGTTTCCAACGAAAGAAAAACTACGATTTCTATAAACATCCTTCTCAGAAATGCAAAATTCTAAATTTACAATTCGTTTTCATACACTTAAAAGATGTCTCAATCAATTATCTCATAAAAATCCACTTACATATTCGATCATATCTTTAAACTCCAAATCCAGATAATATAATTATTAGAGTCAAATTTGAGTTCAATAAAATATCTCAAATACTTTTTTTTTATTAGGCATATCCATGCTACTCATCGACATATAAAAATATTTAAAAACATGGGTATGAACAAGAAAGAGCTTAGTAAACATCAAAAACTCACACACCATATATATATATATATATATATATATATATTTTAATCAAAACTTATGAATTATTTTTCAGTCAGCATCCGTTTCAAATATATAAGAACATAAAATTTTTTTATTTTTTACTTATAAAAGATCATAACATAAACTTCATATACGTTCTGAATCAAAACTAAAATTCATACACAAACATACACGTATAATAGGTAAAGTTTAAAAACGATTAAAATAATATATTTTGAACACCTTTTCTAGCTAAGAATAGAGACAAGAATGTGATGCATGGCTAATGACTTAGTCAATACCTATATGCCATGTGAGTAGTAAGTGATCGACACGTCAACCACCTAGGTTACGAGGATATATGGTTGATACATTAAGGCTAATAGCTCATCCTATGGATAACACGTGATTAATGTTAGGATCAAGAGCACTAAGAGGGGGGGGGGGTGAATTAGTGCAGCGGAAAACTTTCGACGATTAGAATGCATTCGTACATTGAAATCCAATTCCGATGTAAAAATCATTTCGTGCAGATAATAACTTTGAAAACTTATGGAAACATAGGCAGTTTGCAATTAAGATAGAAATCAGAATGTAAGCGCAAACTGAAATATGATGTTTGTACGATAAAACCGATTTTCATCTTAACGCCGATTCGGAAACTACTTAACTAAGAAACACATTTGTAAATGAGCAGAAGGCAGTAAGCTACTGAGGAGGTTTGCAGTAAAGATAAGATGCTCAAAGTAAATGCAAACCAGAGAAGACGAGAGTTTATAATGGTTCGGTCAATCGTGACCTACATTCACTCCTCTGATTCCTCTTCCATCGAGGCCACCGGCATCCACTAACGATCTTCCTTTACTAGGCGAAGATCAGTCTCCTTCTTACACCCGTCTTCTTCTTTTACCGGGTTTAGGAGACAACCCTTACAAGCACTCACTCTCCTCTCTTAAACAGAATTCTAACACTTAAGCTAGAGGAGGGAAATTCTAGATATTGCAGTAGCGTTTTCTCTCTTTCAATCTCTCTGTGCTTGTGTATTTTACCTAGGGATAGGAGGGGTATTTATAGGCTCTAAACTAGTTTGAATTTGGAGCTCAAAATTGTCATCTCCCAGAATTTCGGGGTCTGGCGGTTGCACCGCCTGATTGGGGTGGTTGCACCGTCTGGCAGAGCTCAGAGACTGAGCCTCTGGGCTGTGCCACTGCTTGTCAAGGGCGATTGCACCACTTGGCAAAGCTCAGAGATTGAGCCTCTGGCCGGTGCCACTGCTTGACAGGGACGGTTGCACCGCCCAGTCTCGCTTGGAGACTGAGCCCTAGTGGTGCCACCGCTTGTCAGGGGCGGTTGCACCGCCCAATCTCGCTCGGAGACTGAGCCCAAGCGGTGCCACCGCCTGCCTGGGGCGGTTGCACCGCCCAGCTTTCCTGGGAGACCCTCTCCTAGGCGGTGCCATCGCCGACCCTAGCGGTGCCACCGCCTAGTAAGAATTCTGGTCTGAATGGGTTGATCCATTCGGCCCAATTTGGGTCTGTCAAAGGCCCAATTGCCTCCAGATTAAGTTAATGGGATCACCTCCCATTCCTAACTTAATCTACATGCTAACTACGACAATTCTTAAGACATTTACTACAGCTTGCTCTAGTGCGTCAATCGCTTCTTCCAGCGAACATCCGACTAACCTCCGGCGATGCTCCGACGGACTTCCGGCAAACTCCTGGACTTGCGATGATCCACTTGGCGAGTTCCGACGAGCTTCTTTTGGCAAGCTCCTGGACTTCTTGGATTTGTTCCCGCAGAACCTCCGACGACCGTCCGGACTTCCGTCGAGCTCTCGAACTCCCAATGTGATCATAGTCTTTGACTCCGACTCAACTCCTGCTGCATGTCTTACTTTCATCGTAGTTAATCCTGTACACTTAAAACAAAACTTCGATCGAGACAATTAATCCTAAGCAATTAACTAAGTTGTCCGGCATGTCATTGGTCCCTCGACGCTTCGTCCGATTCTTCGGCGCATCGTCCTCTCCTGCGGCCTATTGCCCAATCGGCCAGTTGACTCCGCAACTCCGATATCCTTGGCACAAAGACCAGTGCTTCCATTATGGCAAAGATGGGCACTAGAAGAGGAACTGTAAAGAGTATCTTGCAGAGAGGGGAAAATAGAAGCTTGGAGAAGCTTCAGGTACATTCATGATTAATCTCCACTTGTCAGATTTTTGTGATAGTGCATTGGTATTGGATACCGGTATTGCTTATCACATCCGTAATTTGTTGTAGATTCTGGCAAAGCCGAGGAGATTGGCAAGAGGAATATTGCATAATGGTTTATTTATGCTAGACACTACTCCACATATCATGAATGTAGGTGTGTCCAAAAGGAAATGAGATGAGGTAAACAGTGTATACTTATGGCATTGTAGGCTAGGTCACATTCATGAGGGAGGGATTCAAAAGTTGCTAAAGGATGGATATCTAGATCCATTCAACTATGAGTCATATGCAACTTGTGAGCTTTGCCTTCGTGAAAAACTAACCAACTCTTCATTTAGTGGAATTAGAGAGAGAGTCACGCTGTTGGAACTCATACATAATGATGTATGTGGACCCATGTCAACTCATGTCATTGGTGGTTACTCTTACTTTATTACCTTTACTGATGATTTCTCAAGGTATGGATATGTGTACTTAATGAAGTACAAGTCCGAGGTCTTTGAGAAATTCAGAGAGTATAAGAATGAAGTGGAGAACCAGACTGGAAAGAGTATCAAGACTCTTCGATCAAATCGAGGAGGTGAGTAAGTATAGAGTTTACCTAGTTCCTCAAGGACCATGGGATTCTATCTCAATAGACACCTCCTTATACACCTCAGCTCAATGGTGTATCTGAAATAAGGAATCGTACGCTGTTAGATATGGTACGGTCCATAATGAGTTTCATCGACCTACCCATCTCATTCTGGGGATATGCCCTAGAGATCGTAACTTACCTTCTAAACAGAGTTGCAACTAAGTCGGTAGTATCTACACCATATGAGATATAGAAATGGAAGAAACCTGATCTTAAGGTTGTTAAGATTTGAGGCTGCCCTACCGATGTTAAAAGACATAACCCTGATAAGTTGGAATTGAGGACAGAGCGGTGCAAGTTCGTGGGATACCCCAAGGAAACTTATGGGTATTATTTCTGTCATCTCAAGGACCAAAAGGTATTTGTAGCCAAGAGAGCAATGTTCCTTGGGAAGGAACATATTCTTGGTGGAGACAGTGGGAGAATGATAGAGTTGAGCGAAGTTGGAGAACCTAGCTCAAGCACCACTCTATAGCTCGAGTATGTTCAAGTACCTAATACACAAGTTCCAACTTTACGTAGGTCTGGCAGAGTATCCCATCCTCCTGAGAGATATATGAGACATATTAGAGGAGAGGATGTTAAGGATATTGATCCTTAGACCTACGAGGTGGCTATTATGAGTATAGACTCCGGGAAGTGGCAAAAAGCCATTAATTCTGAGATGCATTCTATATACTCCAACAAGGTTTAGAACCTAGTTGATGCGCCCAAAGGTATTGTATCCATCGATTGCAAGTGGATTTTTAAGAAAAAAATCGAAGTAGATAGAAAGGTAGATACCTATAAAGCAATGCTAGTGGCTAAGGGGTATCATCAAAGGTAAGGTGTTGACTATAACGAAACATTCTCACCCGTAGCAATGCTAAAATCCATCCGAATTCTATTGGCTATTGCAGCACACTATGATTATGAGATTTGGTAGATGGATATGAAAACTGCATTCCTCAATAGGAACCTCGAGGAGGAGGTGTATATGATACAACCCGAAGGATTCGTGTCCAAGGACTACACAAATAAGGTGTGCAGGTTGCTTAGATCCATTTATGGACTAAAGTAAACTTCCCGAAGTTGGAACATAAGATTTGATGAGGCAATCAGATCTTATGACTTCGTTAAGAACGAATATGAGCCTTGTGTGTACAGGAAGGTAAGTGGGAGCGCTATCACCATTTTGGTGTCATATGTGGATGACATCCTGATCATTGGGAATGATGTAGGAATGCTATCCACAGGAAAGACTTGGTTATCTAGACACTTCTCCATGAAGGACTTAGGGGAAGCATCCTATATCTTGGGGATTCAGATCTATAGAGATGATCCAAGAGGATGATTGATTTGTCCTAGTCCAGGTACATAGAAACCATTGTCAAAAGGTTTGGCATGAAAATTTCAAGAGAAGTCTCATATCGATGAGACATGGGATATTGCTTTCTAGGAGTATGTCCCCAAAGACTCCTAAAAAAAGGGCGAATATGGATAGGATACCCTATGCATCAGCAATGGGGTCTATCATGTATGTCATGCTATATAGCAGGCTTGATATAGCATATGCTTTGAGTGTCACGAGTAGGTATCAGGCAGATCTAGGCTTGGAGCATTGGAAAGCAGTAAAGTGTATCCTTAAGTACTTACGAAGGACTAAGGATCTTTTACTAGTATATGGAGGTAGTAGCCTTAGGGTTGAAGGCTATACGGACTCGAGTTTTCAGTCTGATGTTGATGATAGCAAGTCGAATTTAGGGTATGTGTACACCTGGAATGGAGGAGTAGTATGCTGGAAGAGTTCCAAGCAAGATACTACTGCTGACTCGACCACAGAGGCAGAGTACATTACTGTAGCAAAGGCAGCAAAGGAAGGAGTCTAGATGAAAAAGTTCATCACAGATCTAGAAGTCGGGCCAACTAACGAGGAGCTGATTTCTTATATTATGATAACTACGGAGTGATTACTCAAATAAGGGAACCCGGGTCTCATTAGAAGTGTTCTGAGGAGGTTCTAACTTATTAGAGAGATCATGACCTGAGAAGATATAGTAGTGGAAAAGGTTTCATCTAAAGATAACATTACAGATCCATTGACAAAGTCGTTATCTCAGATTGTCTTTGAGCATTACAGGGGTCTGATAGGGATCAAACACATAGGTGATTGGCTTTAGGTCAAGTGGGAGATTGCTAGTCATTGGTGCCCAACAAGCCAATCACGTGAGTGATGGCACATGTGACTTGACACAGAATCTTTTTGCTTATTATATTTTGACATTTATCACTTTATATTGACTATTGCATATATGCATGTATATATATTGTGATGTCCTTGGATTTGTGCAATGGGAATCGGATTGTGATGAGATCACGAAAATGAGACCGATTCACCTATAAACACAGATCCTAAATAATCCCAATCATAGGTTACTCGAGAGGGACATCGAGATAACGGGATAGACTAGTATGTTGTATATTCATCCATATGATGGATGCAGTTGGTCTCATAGCCGCTCGTGTGGGGACACTAGGGATATAGTACAGGTGCTCATTAGAGAATGAGTTCACTGATTGATCCGCTTATGAAACGCTAGATGGTTGATGATGCCTTATTGTAAAACAATGATTTTGTTCTCTGAGTGGTGTATATGGTCCTTAGACTTGAGACACTAAGGACGTCCTGTATGAGTGCTCCATTCTTTGATACCGGACTTATAGGTTTAGATGTCTCAGATCTAATACAGCTGGTCATTGGGAGTGGTAGTCGACCTTACGAGGGCTATTGAGTTTCGATAGAGGATCATCCACTCTCAGCGTCATGAGAGGAATATCCCATGTGTTCTTGCTCGGACTAATCCCTGTCCAGGGTCATT
The DNA here is from genome assembly GCF_036884655.1 of Musa acuminata AAA Group. Taxonomy (NCBI): domain Eukaryota; kingdom Viridiplantae; phylum Streptophyta; class Magnoliopsida; order Zingiberales; family Musaceae; genus Musa; species Musa acuminata. The sequence goes on from NC_088338.1 coordinate 36,591,872, forward strand.
CAGATTGAGAGAAAAAGAGTTCTTTGGGAGAATCCGATTAGAGCGAGACTTGAGTAGAAACCGTATGGGTCCGACAGCAACATTCCCAGTATATAGTCTCTGGGATATTAGATGGATAAGGGACTATAGGTACACAGTAACTGAGGACAGACAGGTCTAATGGATTGGATTCCCTTGTATCGTCTAGGGACTGCGACGTAGTGGCCTAGTACGTCCGTAGTCGATAAGTCGAGTGAACTATTATGGGGATAATAATTCACTGAGCAAGAAGGAGTTCTGATAGGTATGACTCACGGCCAGCTCGATATTGGGCCTAGAGGGTTGCACACATATGGTAGGCATTGCGATGAGTAGAGGTTCGGATATGAGATATCCGCCGGAGCTCCTAACTTATTGGATATCCAATAAGCCCCTAAATTATTGGATCATATGGATGAGATCCAATAAGAGTCCATAAGAGATTATTAGATAGAGATCCACTAATCTAAGAGGGTTGGGTAGTTGGATATAGATATACTACCCAATAGGGGAGGATCCATTAGAGTTAAGTTGACAGGGGACCTCTATAAATGGGAGAGATTCAGTGGTTCATAGGCTAGAGCCTTTGTTTGCCCCTCCTATTCTCCTCCCACTCTCCACCTAAGAGCAGGTCTGGAGTTTTAATGAGCGTCGTCGTAGCCCTACTATGTGGATCACCGCTAGAGAGGAGGACGCTTGACCTCGTTCACCCTCTCCTATAGATTTGCAAGGAAACAGGGATATACAATCTCCCTAGGTAATACAATCAACTCTATATGCAGTTTTAAGTTTCACGGATTTTTGCACACCAATCTTCGCATGACAACAAACATCTCTTTGGGAATAGGGGATTTTATTTTTTGTTCTTCCGTTGTGCATGTGATATCGCCCCCAAGATTTCTCAACACCTGACACACTGTCACTATCGATACCACTGCCTGATAGCCTCGGAGATCGGGTTTTTTGAGTTTTTCAACTCACAAGCAGTTCCACCGCTTGACCTAACTTTCGGGTCACTGAATGGGTCTCCCATTGAGCCCAAATTAGTCCCAATTAAGGCCTAATTGACCCTTAATTGAGTTAGCATAATTACTAAAAGGTAACTCAATTAGCCCCCTAAACTACTTCGATCTTAGACAAATGATTACAAAGCATGAATCTTTTGTTTGGCATGTTATTGGTTCATTTAGCGCTTTGTCCGATCCTTTGGCGTATTGCCCAATTGACATGTTGACTCTTGCAACTTTCGATCTCCTTGGCGTAATGTCTGATCCTTCGACCCGATGCCTAAATTCATGGCATAAAGCCTTCTACCGATACATCGACTAATCCTTTGGCCCGACATCCAATCTTCTGACATGTTCACTCCGGCTCAATGTATGATTCCTCCTACTTTAATCAATTTGTCTCTCCTTGATCAAAGCTAGTCCTACATCACTTAAAACACAGATTAGATCATAAACTCATCAATTGATTTCATCATCAAAATACGAAATTAAATAATCTCCCTTTTTTTATGATGACAACCAATTGATGACGGAGTTTAAACAAAACTCCTCCTATCAATATATTATATTGATAGAAACTTTGAATTCAGAAAATCATGACTATTTTAAAACATAAAAATACATCATACCATGCATGATTCAACTCATCATCATATCTTCTCCCCTTTTGTTATCAACATAAAGAAGAAGTTCATCTTACAAGTTTTTGAGATATACAAGTTTTACGACATATAAGCTATTAATAATTTTGAGTTTTGTAAGTTTATAAATTTTGCTTTTTGAGATTTGCAAGTTATCAACATTTGATTTCTTTTGCTTTAATCAATTTGTCTCTCGTTAATTGAAGCTAGTCCTGCACCACTCAAAATGCAGATTAAATCACAAACTCATCAATTGATTTCATCATCAAAATTTACAATTCAATAGGTATTACTTCTATCACCCCGAGGACCAAAAGGTCTTTGTTGCCAAGATGGTGGTGTTACTTGAAAATGAACATATTCTTTGTGGAAATAGTGGGAGTATGATAGAGTTGAGTGAGGTTGGAGAACTTAGCTCAAGCATCATTCCGTAGGACGAGTATATTCAAATACCTAGCACACAAGTTCTGACTTTGGGTAGGTCCAATAAAGTGTCCAACCCTCTTGAGAGATAGGTGTGACATATCAAAGGTGATCACATTAAGGATATTGATCCTTAAACCTATGAGGAGGCTATTACAAGCATAGACTCCAAGAAGTGGCAAGAGGCCATGAATTCCAAGATGGATTTCATGTACTCCAATAAGGTTTGGAACCTAGTTAATGCACCTGAGGGTATTGTACCCATTAGATGCAAGTGAAATTTCAAAATAAAGATGAAGAGGTAAAGACCTATAAGGCAAGATTGGTGGCTAAAGGGTATCGTTAAAGTTAAGGTATTGATTACGACGAAACATTCTCACTTGTGGCCATATTGAAAACCATTCGAATTCTATTGGCTATTGCGGCACACTATGATTATGAGATCTAGCACATGGATGTGAAAACTATATTTCTCAATGGCAACCTCGAGAAGGAGGTGTATATGATATAACTTTAGGGATTTGTGTCTAAGAAAAGTCCAGATAAGGTGTGCAGATTACTTAAGTCCATCTATGAACTAAAGTAGGCTTCCCGAAGTTGGAACACAAGATTTGATAAGGCGATCAGATCTTATGACTTTATTAAGAATAAAGATGAGACTTGTGTATATAGGAAGGTAAATGAGAGTGATATCACGTTCTTAGTGCTATATATGGATGACATCCTAATAATTGGGAATGATGTAGGAATGTTCTCTACGGTTAAAGCTTGGTTATCTAGACACTCCTTCATGAAGGACTTAGGAGAGGCATTCTATATTTTAGAGATTCGGATCTATAGAGATAGATCCAAGAGGATGCTTGCCTTGTCTCAATCTAGGTACATAGACACCATTGTTAAAAGGTTTAGCATGAAAAATTTCAAGAGATGTCTCATACTAATAAGACATGGAATATCATTTTTCAAAAGTATGTCCCCAAAGACTCCTGTAGAAAGGGAATACATAGATAGGATGCTAGTCATAGGTGCTCTATACGTCAATCACGTGAGTGATGGCACGTGTGACATGATATATACTCTTTTTGGTTATTATTTATTTAATTTTTTTTTTACTTTATATTGTCTGTTGCATATATTATGATGTCCATGGATTTATGCAAATAAAAATCGGATTGTGATGATATCATGATAATAAGAATGATTTGTCTTTAAACACAAACCTTAAATAATCTGTTAGAACCCTTGTAGATTCTAAGCTTGTGGTTGATCTCTTTAGGAGATCGGCCTCCTTGAAACTCTATAGGGGTTTCTTCCTCCAAGTTGCGCTCAAAGGCTGTAGAAAAGATTCATCTATTGCTTGAGAAAAGAGGATGAATACATGGGTATTTATAGGGCTTATAAACCCCAACTCCTAATAGGACTCCTACTCAAGACTCCTATTCCTTTACAACTCCTAATGCATCTCTAAGAAACAACCTCCTAACCCTAGCCAGTCTCTTCACCTCTTTAATAGGGGTCAGCTAGGTAGGTTTTACATGAATGCCCCTCTCAATTAGGACTCTCCTAGCTAAAGTCCTAACAAACCCACCCTCTTCAAACCAGCCTTGTCCTCGAGGTTAACGATCCATAAATTCTAGGAATTTGATATTCAAGTCGTCATAGTTCTCCCAAGTGGCAGCTTTCGTTAGTAAGTTCGCCCATTGTATTAGCACTTCAATAGTGGATCATTATCGTCGAGTCACGATCCGTCGATCAATAATAGCACTCGATTGGGTCTAGAGTTCACCTTGGGTAGTCAAATTTGGTAGATGGCTTTGGGCTATCTCGTTTTGTCTCAGCTTGAGCTTTAAAGATGACACATGGAAGACTGGATGGATTCGGGAGCTAGTGGGTAAGTCTAATCTGTATGCTACAGCTCCGATGCGTTCCAAAATATGGTAGGGTCTATAGAACCGAGGTGAAAGCTTCATAGATGCTCTGGTCTGGATTGATGTTTGCTTGTATGGCTGAAGCCATAGGAAGACCCAATCTCCTACTGAAAATTCTCTTTCGCCTTTGTGTTAATCATATTGTTGTTTCATCCTTACTTGAGCTGCAGTGAGATTATCTTTTAGCAACTTCAGCATTTTATCTCTGTCTTATAGTTCCCTATCTACTTGTTCCACTTTAGAGGTGCCCAACACATGTTTTGGGATCACAAGGGGAGGTCAGCCATACATAGCCTCATAGGGAGTATATTTTGTGGATGAATGATAAGTTGTATTGGATCCAATAATTCAGGGACTTATTGGATATCCAATAAGATAGGGGCTCCGACGGATATCTCATATCCGAACCTCTACTCATTGCAACGCCTACCATATGTGTGTGATCTTCTAGGCCCAATATCAAGCTGGCTGTGAGTCATACCCGTCAGAACTCCTTATGGCTCAGTGAATTATTATCTCCTTAATAATTCACTCGACTCATCGATTGCGGACGTACTAGGCCACTACACCGTAATCCCCAAGCGATACAGGGGAATCCAATCCATTGAACCTATTAGTCCTTAGTTACCATGTACCTATAGTCCCTCATCCATCTAATATCCTAGAGATCGTATACCAGGTATGGTGCTGTTAGACCCATACGGTTTCTACTCGAGTCTCGCTCTAATCGGATTCTCCCGGAGAACTCTTTCTCTCTCAATCCGAATGACCCTAGCCAGGGATTTGTCAGAGCAAGAACACATGAGACATTCCTTTCATAACATCGAGAGTGGATGATCCTCTATCGACACTCAATAACCATCGTAAAGTTGACTACCACTCCCGATGACCGACTGTGCTAGATCTAGGACATCCAAACATATAAGTATGGTATCAAAGAGTGGAGCACTCATAAAAAACATCCTTGGTGTCTCAAGTCTAAGGACCAGATATACCATTGGGACTATGTAATTATTGTTTGATAATAAGGCATCATCAACCATTCAGTATTCCGTCAGCGGATCAATTAGTGAACTCATTCTCCAATGATCACCTGTACTGTATCCTTAGTGTCCTCACACGAGCAGCTATGAGACTAGCTGCATCCATCATATGGACGGGTATACAGCACACCAGTCTGTTTAGTTATCTCGATATCCCTCTCGAGTAACTTATGACCGAGATTATTTAGGATCTATATTTAAAGGTGAATCGATCTCATTATCATGATCTCATCACGATCCGATTCTCATTACACAGATTCAAGGACATCACTATATATATATATATATATATATATATATATATATATATATATATATATATATATATATATATATATATATATATATAAAATATATAATATAAAATAATAAATACCAAAATATAATAAGGAAAAAAACTGCGTATTAAGTCACACGTGTCATCACTCATGTGATTGGCTTGTAGAGAGCACATATGACTAGCACTATCTCTATCTATAGATCCGAATCTCAAAGATATAGAATGCTTCCCCTTGTTGAATCTCGGATTTTGATGATGAAGTCAATTGTCATTTGTTGTCTAATCTATGTGTTGAGATAAGTGTGCAGGATTAACTACGATGAAAGTTAGACAAGCAGCAGGAGTTGCGCCGGAGTCAAGTTCATGATCACGTTGGAAGTTCGAGAGTTCGACGGAAGTTCGGACGGTCGTCGGAGGTTCTGCGAGAACAGATCCGAGAAGTCCAGAAGCTTGCCAAGCGAAGCTCGTCGGAACTTGCCAAGTGGATCGTCGCAAAGTCCAGGAGTTTGCCGGAAGTCCGCAGGAGCATCACCGAGGGTTCATCGGATGATCGACGGAAGTTCGCCAGAAACTCGCCGGAAGGAGCGATTGACGCACCGAAGCAAAGCTGCAGAAATTGTCTTAGATCTAATCATAGTTAGCACGTTGATTAAGTTGGAAAATGGGAGGTGATCCCATTAGCTTAATCTTGGGGCAATTGGGCCCCTGAAAGACTGAAATTGGGCCGAATGGAGCTAACCATTCGGACCCTGATTGCACCAGGAGGTGCAACCGCCTAGGCCAGGAGGTGGCACCGCCTGGGCTAAGCCTCCCAGCGAGACTGGGCGGTGCAACCTCCCCAGCCGGGAGGTGGCACCGCTTGAGCTCAGTCTTCGAGCAAGATTGGGCGGTGCAACCTCCCTGACAGAGAGGTGGCACCGCCTGAGCTCAGTCTTCGAGCAAGACTGGGCGGTGCAACCTCCCTGACAGAGAGGTGGCACCGCCTGAGCTCGGTCTTCGAGCACTGCCAGGCGGTGCAACCTCTCCAGTCAAGAGGTGCAACCGCCTGATCCCGGAATTCCGGGATTTGATTGTTTTGAGCTCCAAATTTGAACTGGGTTGGGGCCTATAAATACCCCACCCATTCAGCACTGAAAAGATACAGACCTACACCGAAATCTTGATCTTTTCTGTGATTCTAAGAGCTCAAAAGTGTTGTTAAGCCTTTAAGTCTCCTCCTTTTGTTCTTCAAGTTTTTGAGTTGTAAAGTGAGGAGAGAAAGGTCTGTAAAGGTTGTCTCCTGAGCCTGTCAAAAGGAGAGGAACTGTAAAAGGGCATTGGCCTTCGCCTATTGAAGGAAGGCCTCTAGTTGACGTCGGTGACCTCGTCGGTGGAGGAAGCCAAAAGTGGAGTAGGTCAAGACTGACCGAACCACTCTAAATCTCTGGTTTGCGTTTATTTTGAGCACTTTATCATTACTGCAAATCTCCTTCATAACTACTGCTCTCTGCGCTTTTACGAACAAATTCTAAGTGTTGTTCTTCCGAATCTGCATTCAGACGTAAATCGGTGTTTTCGTACATTACAGTTTACGTTTACGTTTTAATTCTGCAAAACTGTCTTCTACGCCTTCACGAACAAGTTTTTAAGTGCTGATCTGTCCGAATCTGCTTTCAGACGTAAACCAACGTTTTCGTACGATATTTACATCGCAGTTTACGTTTACGCCTTGATTCTGCAAAACTGTCTTCTGCGCTTTTACGAACGAGTTTCTAAAGTTCAGATCCCTTTGAAACTGCGTCTAGACGTAAAATTGCGTTTAGACGTAAAACTGCTCAAACTGTGTAAAGACGTTTTAGACGTAAACTGAGTTTAGACGTAAATCTGCGTTTAGACGTAAAACTGCGTTTAGACGTAAATCTACGTTTAGACGTAAAACTGCGTTTAGACGTAAATCTGCGTTTAGACGTAAACTGCGCTTAGACGCAATCTGCGCTTAGACGCAAACTGTGTTTGGACGTAAAACTGCATTTAGACGTAAATCTGTGTTTAGACGTAAAACTACGTTTAGACGTAAATATGCGTTTAGACGTAAACTGCGCTTAGACGCAATCTGCGCTTAGACGCAATCTGTGTTTAGACGCAAACTGCGCTTAGACGCAATCTGCGCTTCGACGCAAACTGCACTTAGATACAAACTGAGAATTAGCTTTTGCATCATAATAGTTTTTATTGAACGAACGCAGCTTTTGGTTTTAATCGCTGTAAGATTTCCGCTGCACTAATTCACCCCCCCCCCTCTTAGTGCTCTCGATCCTAACAATTGGTATCAGAGCAAGGTTAACTCTCTAACGGATTAAAACCCAAAGAGAAATGGCATACGCCGGAAACCAAGAGGGGCATTCTATTACGCGTCCACCCATGTTCAGTGGGATGGACTACACCTACTGGAAGACCCGAATGAGGATCTTTCTTATTTCTATGGATTTTGAACTGTGGAATCTTGTCGAAAACGGATTTTCGAAGTCTTCTCTTCCAATGATCGATTGGAATGATTTGGAGAAGAAGGCTTTCGCTCTTAATGCAAAGGCTATGAATGTCTTATTTTGTGCACTTGATAAAAACGAGTTTAACCGTGTTTCAACTTGTGAAACTGCATTTGATATTTGGCACACACTCGAAGTGACCCATGAGGGCACAAGTAGAGTAAAAGAGTCAAAAATCAATTTGTTATTACATTCTTTTGAACTTTTCCGCATGAAACCGAGTGAAACCATTGGCGACATGTTTACCCGTTTCACGGATGTCGTCAACGGTCTAAAAGGACTCGGAAAGAGCTTTTCGGATTTTGAGCTTGTTAACAAGATACTAAGATCCCTTCCTAAGAGTTGGGATCCTAAAGTCACTGCTATTCAAGAGGCAAAAGATCTGCGAAATTTCCCTCTTGAAGAACTAATCGGGTCATTAATGACCTACGAAATGACTTGTAAAGCTCATGAAGAGCAAGAAGACATCCTTCCAAAGAACAGGAAGGATATGGCACTCAAAACTTCTGAATGCCACTTGAGAGAAAACTCAAGTGATGAGGACTGTGATGATGACTTGGCACTTCTAACAAGAAAGTTTAAAAAGTTCTTTAAAAGAAACAAGTTTAAGAATGATGCAAAAAATAAACTTGAACCCAAGAAGGACCAAGTAATCTGCTATGAATGCAAAAAGCCGGGACACTACAAGAGTGATTGTCCCCAAGTCAAGAAGAGAAAATCAAAGAAAAAAGCGCTTCAAGCAACATGGGATGACTCAAGCGCATCCGAAGAAGAGGAGTCCAACACCGAGCAAGTTGCTCATTACGCCTTAATGGCCATCGAAGATGAGGTAACAAATTCAATAGATGCAGATTTATCATTCGATGAATTATTAAATGCTTTCCATGAATTGTTTGATGAATGCAAAAATATCAGTAGAAAATACAAATTGCTGAAAAAGGTGCATGATAGTCTTACTTGTGAGTTTGACAAGTTAAAAGTTGAACATCATGATAGTTTACATTCATGTATCAAATGTCATGATTTAGAAACTTTCCAAAAAGAAAACCTGCTACTCAAGGACACCTTGAAGAAATTCGAGGTTGGTAGCAAGTCATTGAACATGATCCTTGCAAACAAGGGTCACGTTCCTAAAAGAAGTGGAATTGGATTCGTGAGAAGTCCTCACCAAAATCCAACCACTTTCATAAAAGGCTCCATCTTACATGTTCAACACCAAACCAAGTGCAACTTTTGTTGCAAATCTGGACACAAGACACATTGTTGTCCATTCAAGAAAATAAGTCCAAACAAATTGATTTGGGTTCCTAAAGGAACCATGATAAACTCTATGCAACATGATAGAAAATGTAGATCTATTTATGAGGCACCCAAAAGCAAATGGGTTCCTAAAAATCATCCCTTCCTATAAAAACATTAAAAATTTTAGGCCGGAGCAAGAAATAATATTCTGCTCCTTGACTCTCGATAGTCATAAGCCAAGAGTCAAAAAGGAACTCGCAACGCTTAAGTAACAAGTGGAAGTTATGAAATCACAAATACGATTTGGATACAACCTTATTAGAAACATATGATATCCAAATTCACATATCCCCTTGATCTTCGAACCCGTTAACACTATTATCTACGAATTAATTCTTGTATCATGAAGAAACTAAATATGTCATGATCTTAAAAGGGATACCAAACAAACTATCAACATACGTATGACATATGCACGTTAAAAGATCTATCTTGATCGTACAAGAGCTTCTTCCTTAAATAAAAACTCATACGAAATCACGTAAGAAACTTAATTGCTCTGAAATAAAAAAAAAAACTCTCCTCAAGGCAAAGGCTCCCTGATCAAATCACATTAGGTGCTCACTGGCTGCAGGCGGTGGCACCTCTCCAGCTGGCGGTGGCACCTCCGGCTACCACGGGTTGCCAGAGGTTGCACCGCTCCAGCCAGAGGTGCAACCGCCCGCAACTCTGCCTTTTTAAACCCACACTAGGGCCGGCGGTGAAACCGACCCCAACTCACTCCCATTTCCTCCTCTACTCTTCCAAGTCTCCTCCATTCTCATTTCACTCCTCTAAGCCGTCCAAATACCTTCCATTTCGGAGCAAAACATCAAGAATCCTTCCTTCTCTTGAAGATTTCACAAAGGTACTCTCTAAGAAGCTCTTAAATTCTGTTTTGTTCTTCATTTACTCTTGCTCATCATCATCTCTCTAAACAGCAGTAGTTATGGGATCTAGAAGATCCTCAAGGGACAAGGGAAAGAGGAGATTAATAGAAGAGTTTGATTTCACTCTTTTCGATTCAAAATACCATGCTGAAAAATTTCCCTCTTTTGAACTTAGATGTATCAGTAAGGGAAAATACGTAGATCTAAATGAACTAAGAGACTTAGAAACTATCCAATGGTTTGCAAACCTAGATCTACTTCCAATCTTGCAGATTAACGAACCCATCTATCCTAGGCTAGTTAGATTATTTTACAATAACATACAAATAGATGATGAAGAAAGGATGTCCACCTATCTTTTAGGACAACACATCTCAATCACTGATAGGTTCATTTGTGATATGATAGGCATTCCCATAAAAAGCATAGGACTTTACTTTAGAGGATCATGGGATGATGAAAGTATTGGAACATCCTATGTTGAAGCCTTAGGAACAATCTTTGCCAATCCTAACATAGCATTAGTTCTTAAAAGTTGTGAACATCTATTGCCTTTGAGCACTAAGATACTTCATTATATCATGACTAGTATAATTCTTCCTAAACAATACCATCATGATGAAATAAGTCAATTAGAATTAGGAACTATGTACTCAATCATGAAGGGACATGACATCTGTCTTGGTTATCTTATTCAACAAAATATGTTAGAATTATCTAAGAAAGATATGATGCTCCCATATGGTGGTATAATCACAAGAATAATGAAAGCTTACGACATTCTAATACCACCAGAAGAAGAAGTAATGAAAGTAGATCGATTCAGCATAATAAACAAAAATCTACTTCACCGACTAAGATGTTACTATAGAAACGGTAACTGGGTTAGAATCCCTAGAAGGACTGATCACCCTCAACCTGAACCAGAACCGGAAACACCAGTATTTAGGGGTACCCAATCTCCTCCGACCCTTCCCTTTGAGGAAACACATCCAGTTGAGCAAACTCATACATCCATCGAAGAAATTGGGATTCGAATGGATCGATTCGAACAAAGACAAGAACGAATTGAACAACGACAAGATCAAATCCTATCTGAGCTGCAGCAAATTCATAGTCAATTTGACTCCTTGTTTAGGCACTTTAATTTTCCACCTCATCAATGAACTTGTTGAACACCTGTTGTTGTTGTAAACTTCTTATGTTACTCACTTCTGATGTGCTGGCTGTAAACATCTATCGTGGTAAACATATATCTTGCACCTTGTGGTAAAAGTTATCTCAGATTTTTATGGTATCATTACTGTTTGGTATGTGATGTGTCCAAATTAAGAATGTTGTGCTTTGAAACTAAAAGTTTTGAAAACCTTGTGCTTTGATTCAGAATTAGGAATGTTGATGTGTCCGAATAAATAAATTTGTTAAAATTATTTTTCAGACTTTATTAAATGATCAAATCACTTGATTGCCATGTTTCCATGATTATATGTGAAAATCTGCAACAAAATCTTATCTGAATGCATCTTATTTATTCGAATGCTATACACCAGATTTTCTCGTACACTTTCATGAAAAATAAGTTTCTGAAATAAATTTGATAAAGTAATTCATGTGTATGTATTCCATCCTGCAAAATCTTTACATAGACAATGGATTATAACAAAAAGGGGAAGAAGTATTTAAAGCAATCTATGTAAAATTCCTCTATAAGCTTGCTATTATTATTTTCCTGGTATCATAATTACTATGTTTTTTGTTGATGACAAAGGGGGAGATATATGAATTGATAAACACTGCCATGATTAGAAATACTATGAGTGATGCTATAAACACACTGCTATGATTATGCCATCCTTGCATCACCAAGAGATATATGAACATATGCTAAAGTTTGCATTATGCCTTGAGTTGATATCTTATCATGTGAAGAAAATGCAAAACTTGCTAGAATATTTCAAATGTGTGCATCATGTAATAGTGCTTCACAGCTTTATATGATAATGTTCAAACTACATGATGAATAGTTACAAACACAATCATACAAACTTGATGATGTATGTCAAGCTTTGACATCATCCTTGAAGAGATACATCATGATGAGTATCATGATAGGAGAATTGATAAGTTTAACTGATCTAACTTATCAATACGTCACTTGAATTCTTAGGTCTTGAATTCAAGGTTGACTTATCTCAACTATGGCATATAGACAGGGGGAGTTAAGGATAACTCCATTATCAATTGATTGTCATCATCAAAAAGGGGGAGATTGTTGAATCTCGGATTTTGATGATGAAGTCAATTGTCATTTGTTGTCTAATCTATGTGTTGAGATAAGTGTGCAGGATTAACTACGATGAAAGTTAGACAAGCAGCAGGAGTTGCGCCGGAGTCAAGTTCATGATCACGTTGGAAGTTCGAGAGTTCGACGGAAGTTCGGACGGTCGTCGGAGGTTCTGCGAGAACAGATCCGAGAAGTCCAGAAGCTTGCCAAGCGAAACTCGTTGGAACTTGCCAAGTGGATCGTTGCAAAGTCCAGGAGTTTGCCGGAAGTCCGCAGGAGCATCACCGAGGGTTCATCGGATGATCGACGGAAGTTCGCCGGAAACTCGCCGGAAGGAGCGATTGACGCACCGAAGCAAAGCTGCAGAAATTGTCTTAGATCTAATCGTAGTTAGCACGTTGATTAAGTTGGAAAATGGGAGGTGATCCCATTAGCTTAATCTTGGGGCAATTGGGCCCCTGAAAGACTGAAATTGGGCCGAATGGAGCTAACCATTCGGACCCTGATTGCACCAGGAGGTGCAACCGCCTAGGCCAGGAGGTGGCACCGCCTGGGCTAAGCCTCCCAGCGAGACTGGGCGGTGCAACCTCCCCAGCCGGGAGGTGGCACCGCCTGAGCTCAGTCTTCGAGCAAGACTGGGCGGTGCAACCTCCCTGACAGAGAGGTGGCACCGCCTGAGCTCGGTCTTCGAGCACTGCCAGGCGGTGCAACCTCTCCAGTCAAGAGGTGCAACCGCCTGATCCCGGAATTCCGGGATTTGATCGTTTTGAGCTCCAAATTTGAACTGGGTTGGGGCCTATAAATACCCCACCCATTCAGCACTGAAAAGATACAGACCTACACCAAAATCTTGATCTTTTCTGTGATTCTAAGAGCTCAAAAGTGTTGTTAAGCCTTTAAGTCTCCTCCTTCTGTTCTTCAAGTTTTTGAGTTGTAAAGTGAGGAGAGAAAGGTCTGTAAAGGTTGTCTCCTGAGCCTGTCAAAAGGAGAGGAACTGTAAAAGGGCAGTTGGCCTTCGCCTATTGAAGGAAGGCCTCTAGTTGACGTCGGTGACCTCGTCGGTGGAGGAAGCCAAAAGTGGAGTAGGTCAAGACTGACCGAACCACTTTAAATCTCTGGTTTGCATTTATTTTGAGCACTTTATCATTACTGCAAATCTCCTTCATAACTACTGCTCTCTGTGCTTTTACAAACAAATTCTAAGTGTTGTTCTTCCGAATCTGCATTCAGACGTAAATCGATGTTTTCGTACATTACAGTTTACGTTTACGTTTTAATTCTACAAAACTGTCTTCTACGCCTTCACGAACAAGTTTTTAAGTGCTGATCTGTCCGAATCTGCTTTCAGACGTAAACCAGCGTTTTCGTACGATATTTACATCGCAGTTTACGTTTACGCCTTGATTCTGCAAAACTGTCTTCTGCGCTTTTACGAACGAGTTTCTAAAGTTCAGATCCCTTTGAAACTGCGTCTAGACGTAAAATTGCGTTTAGACGTAAAACTGCTCAAACTGTGTAAAGAAGTTTTAGACGTAAACTGAGTTTAGATGTAAATCTGCGTTTAGACGTAAAACTGCGTTTAGACGTAAATCTGCGTTTAGACGTAAACTGCGCTTAGACGCAAACTGTGTTTGGACGTAAAACTGCGTTTAGACGTAAATCTGCGTTTAGACGTAAAACTGCTTTTAGACGTAAATCTGCGTTTAGACGTAAACTGCGCTTAGACGCAATCTGCGCTTAGACGCAAACTGTGTTTAGACGCAAACTGCGCTTAGACGCAATCTGCGCTTAGATACAAACTGAGAATTAGCTTTTGCATCATAATAGTTTTTATTGAACGAACGCAGCTTTTGGTTTTAATCGCTGTAAGATTTCCGCTGCACTAATTCACCCCCCCCCCCTCTTAGTGCTCTCGATCCTAACACCCCTAAGTTCTTCATAGAGAAGTGTCTAGATAACCAAGTCTTTACTATGGATAGCATTCTTATATCATTCCCAATGATTAGGATATCAATCACATATAACACCTAGAAGATGATAGCGCTCCCACTTACCTTCCTGTACACATAAGGCTCATCTTCGTTCTTAACGAAGTCATAACATCTGATCACTTCATTAAATCTTATGTTCTAACTTCGGGAAGCTTGCTTCAATCCATAAATGGACCTAAGTAACCTACTACCTTATTTGGGCAGTCCTTGGATATGAATCCCACATATTGTATCATATATACCTTTTCTTTGATATTGTCATTGAGGAACGTGGTTTTCATGTCCATTTGCTAGATCTCATAATCATAGTGTGCTGGAATAGTCAATAGAATTTGGATGAATTTCAGTATGGCTACGGGTGAAAAGGTTTCACCATAGTCAACACCTTGCCTTTGACGATACCCCTTAGCCACTAGCCTTACTTTATATGTCTCTACGTTTCTATCTACTCCAATTTTCTTTTTTAAGATCTACTTACAACCAATGGGTATAATACCCTCGAGTGCATTAACTAGGTTTCAAACTTTGTTGGAGTACATGGAATCCATCTCAGAATTCATGGCTTCTTGCCACTTCCCGGACTCTATACTCGTAATGGCCTCCTCGTAGGTTTGATGATCAATATCCTCAATATCTTCTCCTCTAATATGTCCCACATATCTCTTAGGAGGATGAGATACTCTGTCGGACCTACGTAAAGTTGGAACTTGTGTATTAGGTACTTGAACAGACTCGGGCTGTAGAGTTATGCTTGAGTTAGGTTTTTCAACCTCGCTCAACTTTATCATGCTCCCACTATCTCTGCCAAGAATGTGTTCCTTCTCAAGGAACATCGCTCTCTTAGCTATAAAGACCTTTTGGTCCTCGAGATGATAGAAATAATACCCACAAGTTTCCTTGGGCAATCCCATGAACTTGCATCGCTCCGTCCTTGATTACAACTTATCGGTGTTGTATCTTTTAACATGGGCAAGGCATTCCCAAATCTTAACAACCTTAAGATCAGGCTTCTTCCCTTTCATATCTCATATGGTGTAGATACTACCGACTTAGTTGGAACTCTATTCAGAAGGTAAGGTGCAGTCTCTATGGCGTATCTCCAAAATGAGACGAGTAGGTCGGCAAAGCTCATCATGGACCGCACCATGTCTAACAGTGTACGATTCCTCCTTTCAGATATACCATTGAGCTAAGGTATCCATTATGATAGAATCTCATAGTACTTGAGGAACTGGGTAAACTCTATACTCAAGTACTCACCTCCTCGATTTAATCGAAGTATCTTGATACTCTTTCTAGTCTGATTTTTCACTTCATTCTTATACTTTTTGAATTTCTCAAAAGCCTCGGACTTGTACTTCATCAACTACACACGTCCATACCTTAAGAAATCATCAATAAAAGTGATAAAGTAGAAGTAATCACCTATGGCATGACATGTGTTCACATACATCATTATATATGAGTTCCAACAGCTCAGTGACTCTCTCTCCAGTTCCGCTAAATGGAGAGTTGGCCAGTTTTCCATAAAGGCAAGGCTCGCAAGTTGCATATGACTCATAGTCGAATGGATCTAGATATTCATCCTTTAGCAACTTTTGAATCCTTCCCTCATGGATATGACCTAGCCTACAATGCCACAAGTATGCACTATTCACCTCATCTTGTTTTCTCTTGGACACACTTATATTCACGATATGTGGAGTAGTGTCTAGCATAAATAAACCATTATGCAATGTTCCTCTCGTGATGATCTCATCATCTAATAATATTGAACAACCATTATTCTTAAAAACTAATTTATATCTATTAACCATTAAACATGAAATGAAAATAATATTTTTAATAATAGAAGGAACATAATAACATATATCCAATGCAATAATAGCTTCATTAGGTAGATGTAGGGTGACCTCGCCAACAGCTACTGCAACAATTTTTGCTCCATTGCCCATCTTGAGGTCTCTCTAGCCTCTCGCCAATCTCCTAAGTCTTGCCAGAACCTACAATGAATTACAAATATGATAAATACTACCAGTATCTAATACTCATGTGTTATCATAAGAGTTTGACAAATGGAGATTGATCATGAATGTACCTGAAGCTTCTCTAAGCTTTTGTTTCGCCCTCCTTGCAATGTAATCTTTACAGTTCCTCTTATAGTTCTCATTTTTGCGGTAGTGGAAGCATTGGTCTTTGTCCTTTGTTGGGTCTTTCTTAGTAACCTTTGCTTTACCCGGTCTGCCCTTACCTTTGCCCTTCTTAAGGGACTTTCTTCCTTCCTTTTCTTTTTGGTCTTACCAGTATAGAGAACTGGCTTCTCTTTCTTGATAGTGCTCTCGGCCTCCCTCAACATATTGAGGAGGTCAGGGAGAGTCACCTCAAGCTTATTCATATTAAAATTCATAATGAAGTGTGAAAAGGAATCCGGAGGACCTAAAGCATAAGATTCACATATAGGTTATTCTCTAGGACCATTCATAAACCTATGAGTTTCTCTATCTACTCAATTATTTTTAGGACATGGTTCTGAACTAGTGTCCACTCAATCATCCTAGCGTAGAAGAGGCTCTTGGATATCTCATATCATTGAGTCCTTCCCTATTCTTTAAACAATTTGTAGACATGTAGGAGAATGGATCTGGCATCCATATTTTCACACTATCTCTATAACTCAAGAGTCATGAAGTCCAATATGTAACATTGAGCAAGAGTGGAGTCATCTATGTACTTCATGTAGCAAGTGATCTCATCCTCGCTTGCCCCTTCCTCAGGCATATGCAACACTATATCAAGGACGTATGTGATTTTCTCCGTTGTAAGAATAATTCTTAGGTTGCGGAGCCAATCCATATAATTCGGACCAGTGAGGTGATTGAAATCAAGTATGCCATGTAAGAGATTTGAAAGTGATATTTTTTTAAAATAAATATGCAGCATGAATAAATAACATGTAGATTTTACAGAAAGTAAACAACTAAGATATGGTCTTCTATCTTAATATGCTCCCACTATTTTTCTAGCGAGTCACGCGACACCCTTACCACGTGAAATGAATGTCTCCGACAAACTTCTAGTGGGGATCGATATCCAATTAATATTTTAGTGTAACCTTGAGGGACTCAACTAATTACACTAAGCTTGAAAGGTAGGCAACTCTTACCGATCACAACTCCTTGTAATTTCTGTCCTATTCGGCCTCCGAACCACCATGGTCTCGAGGGACTCGACCAACCATAATATTCAGTTAAGTCAATACCATCATTATAAGATGAGTCTAATTCGATGATATACCCTCAAGGGACTGACCAAGCATATAATATCCTCAGGTCACCGGTGACATCTCTATGTCATATGTAAGATAGCAAATCACGATATAGGTGAGCCTCGAGAGACTTGTCCAACTCAACCTACTGTCACGGACAAACTTCTCAACAAGATGTTGGATGTAATGCTTATGTGTGTCCGTGTCTTTTGGCATGTTCATGCCCTGTACAGAATGTAAAGGGGCGGCCGAAGGCTTATAAGTCCCATTTTAGTTGGGTTGGTGGCCTCTTTAGGCTTGTAAATAAAGGTTGTGTCATGTGGACACGTGAGAGAGCTTTTCGATCTGTAATGGACCATTTTACCCTTTGTTGTGCCACTGTTCAGAGCTTGTAAAGTCTGTTTGTAATTTGCATTGTCTATGAAGTGTTTTTCGGACATGTTTACTTGTGGATCCCAATTGAGGCGTTCTCTTTTGCCTGTTCTCTCTTTTGTTGGTCCTAAGGGACAATGGGAGTCTTTGGGGAGGCTGACCTTTGCGGACGGACACGCAAGGGTGCCGCACGACTTAGGCAAAACCAGCTAAGTCCGTGTCATATGGTATCAGAGCGGGACAAGCACTCATAGAAACACTTAGCATGCAAACGTGGGGGACCTAGCGGGACTGCGTTGAGGGCAGTCAGCACATGCGCGACCGTTTGAGGGAAAACGGGCATGGAGATGTAGGGAAAAGAGTCGCTCAGAGGAGCGGGCATCTGAGATTGGCATTCAGAGGAATGGCCAACCCTTCGCGCAAGAGGCACCACGAGAACAGGCAAGCTTGGAAGAATTTGGAGCGCACAAAGGTTGGGATGGCTGAGTTTGAGCTACGGCTCAACGTTGACAACTATATTTGATGGTGCTCTAGGCAAGCGAGGCGCTTGGCAAGAATGAGACCATCCAAGGTGGAATGAGTTGCTCAACGACCAAAAGAGTTATGCAAAGCTCACAGAGGTGAGGGGAATTGCTAACTCGAAGAATTTGGTACTCATGCATGGGCTTGTATGCGGACGACGGAATGTTCGTGGCCATCCCAAGGCGGCCGAGACTCGACGCCATGGAGCATTGAAACTTTCTCTTCGGCATGTGAAGGATACGTCCGTAGGAGGCTGAAGTGTGCAACGAGTTCAGCATGTTGCTAGGCCTTGAGGGGTGCAGTGGGGGCTGTATTGACGGGGAGTCGCAATCTAGCAAGTGCGTTTGCAGGAGGCAGAACAATGCACAGTTTGTTCAGCAGATCGGAGTAGTCCAAGGGGATGGTGGTCTCCGAAACGAAGAGAGATGTTGCTCCAACGGGATAGTTATCCAGGAGGGATAAGTCTCGGTACTCCAGAGGGAGAATCCTGTGAGACGGACCTCACAAGTTGAGGAGGAGTACCTCAACAAACAACAACTCCACGAAGCTCGATGGACTGAGCAAGCGGCAAGGAGTTGTCGCATGATCTCGCTTGAGAGAATGCATTGGTGGATGCATTGCGAGATCAAGTGGGGGAGCGACCTGAAGCAACTTAAATGAAGGCACACTTGGAGTCGATGTGGAGATCGGACTCAAGGGAGGGCTGACCCGTGGAATGGTGGGCGCGAGGGCCACCATCGACTCAATGCAGAAACGAGGAGCGGAGCAACTTGGGTGTAACTTGGCGAAGTACCCAAGCCGCATGGAGGAAGCCAGTATAGAAGTTGGAACATGGAGCAGAGGCACAGTGCTTTCCTTAGACAGAGGTCAAGGACATGAACTCTTGCAGAGGCAAGAGTGGGATCATGTTGTTCCATGGGTCTTTCATTCTGACGGAGCGGACTCATCTTGCATGGTGCCAAAGACGAAGGGAGCTTCGGGGCACATGCACCTTATCTCGGAGGAGCATTTGATGAAGGAACTAAGGTGACTCAATTTGCGGAGGCGAAGTTGAGTTCAGAAGGCCTTAGCACGGGGCAAGAGGACGCAGAGGCGGGTACTCTTGAAGAATATGCCACAGTGTTGCCATTCGAGTTGCTAGGAAGGAAGCGGTGCGCAGCAGAGATTGTGCTGGTAGGGGCAGAGGCCCAGGATCCAGGCAATGGTGCACAAATTACAGCGAAGTCGGCGGACTTCAGGAGCTACTAGGCGACGGACTGTCCTAGAGCGGTGCTTCATCTAAGTGTGACCCACGAGTGGGTGGATGAAGATCAATTGCCAAAGGAGCGAACAAAATCGAAGGTGGAAGAGACCCGGCGATGTATTGGCAGAGGCCACACATGGAGGGTTCACAATTCGAGTTTATTCCCCAAGGATCAGAATGCAATGGAGATGTCACCAGGAGGCGACATGGTGCAGCGGATCGTGGTGGAACAGTTCGTGGCAATGCGATACACACAACTCGTCCCGTGAGGGATGTGATCATATGGAGGTATGATCGGGAGCTACTGGGAGCTCCACTTCGGTGAACAACACGACGGCAAGAAGGGCTATGGATTCAAGGAGTGAAGGCCATGGTACCGCAGAGGCGGGTCTTCCGGGCGTGCACCGAATTTTGCATCGGATGAAAACCTTGGTCATCAGCATATGGGGGCTGGGTTCCACCAAGGGAAAAGTTCGAATGCAAGTACCAGTGAGTTCCATGGGAGGGACTTGATCATGCAGAGGTATGATCGAAGCAGCTGGAGAGTTGGACTGCTCCAGAGCTCATATTCGCTTAAGGGAGCCCGGCAAGTCAGAGGACAAGGCCGAGTAAGCGAACATTGCTACCAAGGAAGCTATGGAGAACAGAATCGGTGCAAACCCTACAATGCGATGGCAGAGGCCATGCATGGGAGTGCAGTCTGTCTTTCCATCGACCAGAAGGAGCTGCTTGGAGAACACAGAGGTGTTGAAGCAGGGGGTCGAAAGGGGCGAGGAAGCGACGACGAGTCCAGAGGGACTTAACTACCCAAAATCAAGCATCAGTTAGAATGGAGGTGGACTCAGAGGAGTGCCACAGAGACATGTCTACTGATCGTGAAGAAAAGGGATGCAGATGCGAGGCGACGGATAGTAGGGCCATGGGCATTGCAGCGCCATGGTACCGCAGAGGCGGGACTTCCGTGCAAGTCATTGATCCCTTGCTCTCACGGAGGGAGAGCGTTTGGTCGTGAAAGGGGCCGAGGAGGTGGAGCATGCAGAGGCAATCTCCAAGTACCGGGACAAGGCTGAAGGGCAGAGGCCGAGGAACTTCGTAAGACCGGTGTCAGTGTGCTTCTCATCAAGACAGCCGTAAGTGAAGGACTTCGGGTCATGCAAGAGTGCACGACCAAGGAACGAAGCTGGCAGTACGCGGTGCTGTACCTTTGCTACTCAGTGGAGTAGGCGGCAGGGTTGATGGAGAAGACGGTACAATCCCAGAGGCGACCTCATCTATCAGAGAATTACTCCAAGTTGGGGTGAAAACTTCCCGCATTCCAGAAGTTCGATGGCATTGAGAAGGTGAATCACAGTAACTAACTCAATGCAAGGAGTGCAAACACTTCAAGTGCTTCAGAAGTGTGAGCAAAGAGCGGGCGAAGACCAGTAACCAGCTCGATGCATGAAGTACAACCTCGAGGAGGCGGGCGAAGTCAAGTAACCTTTGCCTTCTCAACTCTTAAGAGAATGGGCGAAACCGAGTACCCCAATTCTCTTATCTATCCAGCAGAGGAGCTCTGCACAAGTTCAAAGACCCTTCGAAGATAATGGAAGACAATAGTTGTCAAATCCTCACCAACGGTGATCAGTGCTACTGAGAGTAGATTTTATGGAGGAAGTGATGCGAACCTACTTGGATGAGACAACTAACTGAAAGAAGAGTCAATGAGCAGATTTTATGGAGGAAGGACCCAAAACTTCAGAAGTTTGCGAGGCGATGCTCGTTAAAGCTCCAACAAGCATCCACCCAGTTCAAGCAGCATGTGGAGATTTTGAGAGACTGGCGCAGTAAGGATGGTCTTTTCCTTCATTTAGTGGATCCGCAGGAATCAACGAGGATCAACACAACTCAGCCAACCCCACACCAGAGTCAGAGTCATTGGCGAGTTGAAGCAGCATGGCGGATCAAAGGTTCGACTACTCAGAAACAGCAGCGGAGAGCAGCTGGGAGCCAGGAGGCGCATTGCAGCTGGAGCAGAAGATTGAAGACTCAGCAAAGGCGAAGAGTTGCAGTGTTCACAAAGGCTTCGACGAGGACGTCGAAGGGATAAGTGGGGGAGAATGTCACGGACAAACTTCTCAACAAGATGTTGGATGTAATGCTTATGTGTGTCCGTGTCTTTTGGCATGTTCATGCCCTGTACAGAATGTAAAGGGGCGGCCGAAGGCTTATAAGTCCCATTTTAGTTGGGTTGGTGGCCTCTTTAGGCTTGTAAATAAAGGTTGTGTCATGTGGACACGTGAGAGAGCTTTTCGGTCTGTAATGGACCATTTTACCCTTTGTTGTGCCACTGTTCAGAGCTTGTAAAGTCTGTTTGTAATTTGCATTGTCTATGAAGTGTTTTTCGGACATGTTTGCTTGTGGATCCCAATTGAGGCGTTCTCTTTTGCCTGTTCTCTCTTTTGTTGGTCCTAAGGGACAATGGGAGTCTTTGGGGAGGCTGACCTTTGCGGACGGACACGCAAGGGTGCCGCACGACTTAGGCAAAACCAGCTAAGTCCGTGTCACTACGTCGGGAATCGGTCCCTACCTATAACGATGGAAGGCTATGTGGATCAATATAATTACCTCACGTTTACTGACTTAATATTATTGAGAGAGGAGATTTTGATTTGGTCTCCTAATATGATATATCACACACATACATATTTAATATATATCTACATCGTATGCAATATATATACATCTCTAGGAGGTGTACAAGCAATCACACCATATGATCATTGACCATAGCCTAATATGATCAAGCCCGAGCCACTTGGTCTAATCACTCACATCAAGATCTATGTGTGCAGCGGTGCATCTCCATGCCTTGTGATCGTCCATCTCATCATCGTCGGTTCCGTCGACATCTCGGCGTATCTCCATGCGTCATGATCATCCGTCTTGCCCTCATGGGTCTCGCTATTGTTTCCACACTCCCGTTGTGCCTCCTCATGTGATTACAACTTAATCATAGGCACATAGGCCCAATAATAAATGAGAATAAAATTTTAGGCTCGTAGGCTCCAATAATAATAATTACATCATATGTACACACATATCACATGATCCATGATCATTCGTCCATATCATACATCATATGTACATATCATCATCATGTATGACTACTAGATAATAATAATAATTAATTAAACTTTTTAATTAACTAATATTTTTTAAAATTAGGGATATGTAGAAATTTTTTTAAATTATGGAGGGTATTTTGGTAATTTAATGGAAAGGACAAAACTCGAAATTTCTAAAATTCTGAGGGAAAAAACTATTTTTTGCTCAGAAAACCCTAATCCCTTCTCCTTCTCCCCTGTTGTGTTGCGATCGTCGCCTCTACCCATGGGCGAGCACCACCCCTTTGGTGGTAGTGCCTGAAGTGGCGCTTGTAGTGAGCTAGCGCCGCCCCAATGGGCGGACCCCCCCATGGGCGTAAAGCACGCAAACGACTCGCCCTCGGGTAGTGGTTGCCCCTACGAGTCCACCTGTGGGTGAGCATCGCCCACAATGGGGCTTGCCCGAGGGCCTAGTGCCTATAGGCATCACCCTTGCGGGCGGGCATAGTGCTTGCGTGCAAGCGGCCCTGCTTGCGGGCAGGCTGCCTACGGGTGGACGATTGCTGCCCGTAGGTTGCCTACGACCCTTGCACGCAGGTGGCTGAGACCTCCCTTGGAGCTCTCGGCTAAGGCTGCAAGCAGCATTTGGCTAACCTACAGGGGCAACAACAGTTATTGCTCTTTCTCACCTTTTTCGTTAACAATTTTGACGTCAAGAGCTTTTCTAAAACACAACACACGTAGTTCAAAATCAATCTTTTGCACGAATTACCCAGCTCTGATATTACTATAGGAAAATCTATGGGTGACATCACATTTGCAATAGAAGAACAGAAAATAAAAACTCTAAATTTTTCAAAAAGGTGTTCGTTGTCATGTCAAGATTGGTGTACAAAAATCCATGAAACTTAAATCTATATATGAGGTAGTTGTGTTTTACCTAGGGAGATTGTGTATCATTGAATCTCTACAATTCTGTAGAAGATGACGAAGGAGGTCAAGCACCCTCCTCTTTAGCGGTGATTCATACAATAGGGCTACGACGACGCTCCTCAAATCGCTACCTAAATCTCTACACTTGCTATATAAGGAGAAGGGGAGAGGAGAATAGGAGGTGGCAACCAAGAAGCCTTTGGCCTATGGGCCTTTGGTTCTCTCCTATTTATAGAGGCTATTTATCAACTTAACCCTAATGAATCCTGCCTATTGGGTATTGGATCTTCATCCAACTACCGAAGCCTCTTAGATTAGTAGATCTCTATCCAATAATCTCTTATTGGCTCTTATTGGATCTCATCCATAGGATCCAATAATTTAGGGGCTTATTGGATATCCAATAAGATAGGGGCTCTAATTGATATCTCATATTCGAACCTCTACTCGTCGCAATGCCTACCATATACGTGTGACCCTTTGGACCCAATATCGAGTTAGCCATGAGTCATACCTATCAAAACTCCTTGACTCAGTGAATTATTATCTTCATAATAATTCACTCGACTCATCAATTATGAACGTACTAGGCCACTACACTACAACCCCCAAATGATATAAGGGAATCCAATCCTTTGGACCTATTTGTCCTTAATTACTGTGTACCTATAGTCTCTCATCCATCTAATATCCTAGAGACCATATGCCGGGCATGGTGCTATCAGACCCATACGGTTTATACTCGAATCTCGCTTTAATAGGATTCTCTTAGAGAACTCTTTTTTTTTTTTATCTAAATGATCCTAACCAGGGATTTGTTTGAGTAAGAACACATAGGATATTTCTCTCATGACACCGAGAGTGGATGATCATCTATCGATACTCAATAGCCCTCATAAGGTTTATTGTCACTCCCGATAACCGGCTATACTAGATATGAAACTTTCAAACCTATAAATCTGGAATCAAAGAGTGAAGTACTCATATAGAATATCTCTAATGTCTCAAGTCTAAAGACTAGATACACCATTGGAACAACAGAATCGTTGTCTAACAATGAGGTATTATTAACCATCCAATATTCCATGAGCGGATCAATTTGTATGGCCCTAGTATCCCCACACGAATGACTATGAGACTAGCTACCTCCATCATATGGACGGGTATACAGTATACTAGTCTGTCTGGTTATCTCGATGTCCCTCTCGAGTTACCTATGAATAAAATTATCATGATCTCATCATATCATATATTTTATATATATATATATATATATTATAAAATAATAAAATATTAAATAATATAATAAATAAAAAGAATACGTATCCTATCACATATGTTATCACTCACGTGATTGACTTACAAAACATCTATGACTAGCAATTATAATTGATATTGGGCTACACTTTGGCCCTAAAGTGCACATTTCAAGAATAGGACAAATGATAGAGAAGTTTACCCCATGATCAGAGCTTACCACGTCCACGTGATTGTTCGATCGGCACAAGGGATGAGTCCCAGCTTTGCAACTATCCAAATATTGCTATGGTAATAAACCTAGTGTGAATACTTCGTCCATACCGTAGAATATATTTTTGGTCTTAGTTTTCTAATAAAACCCATCAATTTATTATTACAAGGCTAGTTATTATTCACTTTGTGACATCACTTTCCACCTCTATTGTAATTTGATTGTCAGAGGGACCTAATTTGACAAGTCAGCTCCTTCACAGATATCCGAGTCAATTGATGACTCTTGCGCACATAACCGAGAATCTAATCGAGATGTCATTCACATCCACATGATGACTCTCTATTAGTGGTTTGGAGAGTTATCTACCTCGAGACTATTGAGCTACTGATTACTATTTGATGTGATATTTGCATGCCCAGTAATATAAATTTTATACTAATACTGCACATTGTTGCTCATTTTATCTCTCTTTAAAAAATTAAATTATTTGTCATGTTTATCCTGAAATGTATTGTTTAAAATTGTTGAGAACATCAACATCGTAAAATGAATTAAGTTATACGATATATCTACAAGTGATCACCTATATGTTTGTATTCACAAGCAAGTTATTATAAACTTTAAATTGGATTGTAAGATAATGATATAACTTTTATGGTGTCATGCTGCATGGTTAAATGACCTATTGAAATTTGAAACTAAGTGATAATCTACATAATGTTGAAATAATCATAATGTGTGAACTTTAATAATGTACTCATGGAGGTGCTAATGGAGTTGGACATGGGCACGATCGTGGTGAATGTTAGGGCCCATGTTGTGTTTCCACTCGACCACGGATTGTTGCACCGAGGTTACCCAAGCTTTTAGAGGAATGCTAGCTCGGTGTAGGAATTTTGAGAATGTTCGGATGCCGCCAGCTCTATCGGACGCACCTTTTGTTGTTGCACCCGATTCACAGAGGTCACAAGTTACACCTAGCGTTTCTTTTACATAAAATCCCTTTCTGAATATTATAATTATAGTTTGGTCTACAAGCTTATTTATGGGTATTACATATGACATCGCTAATAGAGTCGTCACATCCCCTCCCCCCCCATTTTTTTTTTGCTTTTGTTCTACTTAGATTATCTTCAAGTAAAAAGATTACTTCTCCGGCGTATGGAATCGTCCAATTGTAAGTCGTCAGAGTGACATCTGACTTTGTATTTGATTCTAATTGCAAGGTGTTTGGACAAAATCTTACGTTCACCATATATCTTTTTGTTAAAACTATTGCCCAGGAATCTTGAACATATCACTCCCAAGACAACTGAGAAAAAAATTAAACTCAAAATGGTAGACAACTGCGCAAATCAACACCAACATTAACTAGACACAATCAGAAGGGGACAAAGAATAAAAATTCGGACAACTGTTGAGGTTTTCACAAGTCAAGGCCCTATTCGAAGTTAAGTTTAATGGCAAGGAAGGGCTCAATGTGTCCCATCTCATCTTTTCCTATGCCTAAAAATAGGACTGCTGCAAGGGGTGAGACTTCTGCAACGAGTCAACTCCAGCCTTTCATGGTCAACCATAGCCCACGAATGGTTTATATGTAAAACCCTGTATGAGGCTAGAAAAGGTTAATTCTCAGGAGAAAATTTGATGTTTGTGCCCTACTGTGCATTAACGTTAGGCTATATGTCAATTGTTTCCATGAAGGTTACTACCTATACGTCTCCTCTCGCTTGGACTGTTGTCATGTGTATATTGCCAGGCACCAGCCTTTGTACGTCAGATATTGACCGAGGCTCACACCGTCTAATTTACTTCGAGCCCAAGTGCCTCTGCTGCACTTCCACCGCCCACGTTGTTTTGTATATATATTTGGATAGGTCCAATCACTGTCTAATCTAATCTTGAGTGAACGAGATCACCTTGACAGAATGAGATCGGGTTTTGGTCAAAGAAATTGGATTCGTCGGTTGGACCTAACCCGATTTAGTCCGCCCGAGTTGCACCGATATAGGCCACGGGATGTCATATTACTGTCTCAACGTGTCACTTGTCCAGCGCGTCACGTCGCTGTTTCGAACGTCGCCCGTTCGACATGCAAAAACGTTGTGGACACTGACATATGATGGGATGATCGGTATAATTTTATTTTATTGATCGAAGACTAGGATGCAACGTCAGTGATCAATGACGACGTCACAAACAACTAATCAACGGTGATCGCAACGTCAATCTGCCTCGTTGGTACTCTCACTTTTCCGCTTTGATTTTTATTGCGAAAGGGAAGTGGCAACCCGGTCAAGATCGAGGCAATTCGGTCGGCGTCATCAACGCGCTTACCTTTCGGTCACATCGATGGTAGTAGCACACGGTTCCCCGTGGAATTAACTGAAGGGTAATATAGTAATTTCGCGACAACGGCGGGGAGATCCATAGCACGCGTGCGTAGTCTCTTTTTTCGTCTGCTTTTTCTTTTCTAACGCTGTGTTGGACAGGGCGGGGTTCAGCTTTTCCATCTAATCTCTGACAACAGATGCACGTGTTGATCAAGCTGACGGAGACCACTGTCTTCGCTACTCCAGGCTCGACATCTGATCTTTCGTAACCTCCAAATCCCACTCCCATCATATCCCGGGAAGTTTGACTGCCAGGCTTCCGCTTCTGGCGAACATAATTACACTCTTTAACGACGCTGGGAAGGTAGGTACACAAAGGACAATTTCAAATGTGTGCTGTGGCACATGGCCCACCGTCGGCTAAGTATGAACAAAATACCCGTCCATGCTTCCTTAAGCAGCACTATCTATAGTAGGGAGGAAAATGAACGATAAGAGTCGACGGTGCCAAAGCATGCAAGCTTGCCATAGAAGAATTTAGAACCTGGGCCATAGGAATAAGAACAAGCAGAGATGGGGGCCATCGGCATTGTGGCCGACAAGTCACGTCTTTGGGTTGTTTCTTATTGCC
This sequence comes from Musa acuminata AAA Group, assembly GCF_036884655.1. Classification (NCBI taxonomy): domain Eukaryota; kingdom Viridiplantae; phylum Streptophyta; class Magnoliopsida; order Zingiberales; family Musaceae; genus Musa; species Musa acuminata. Next base: position 36,620,042 of record NC_088338.1, read on the forward strand.
ATCAACCGACACGCCCCCTCTCTCTATATCTACTCCTTTCCTTGGCTGTCTTGGTGAGAACAGAAATCAGGGAGACGACCCACATGAGCGCACCAATGCGGCAGTTTATTCCTTCACCAACCAACCACGATTGGCATTCGGGGGTGTGTTTCTTGTACTATGTTATCCACAGGACAGCAGAACTTCACCCTGATTACCTGCCACCATAAATGTGCGCGATCTGCCGGCGCCGTCTAAGCGACCTTTATAGAACCCCCCCACACCCCCCTCTCCCCACTCCCACACCGGCCACCCACCCTTTTCATACCTTTAATTCCGCACACATACGCCCGTTACAACCCCACCCACCCCGCGATACACTTTCCTCCCCTGTTATGGTGCCACGCCACAACTAAGTTTGCTCTTTCGAGAGAGAGTTGTAACAGTGTTTACGAAAAAACGTCATGGAGCCTACCACAGCACGTGGCGACGCAGGTGGTCCAAGGAAAGGGGACCACCTCCCGGTCGTCGCGATGGGGACGTGTCCGCGATTCACGAGCCGCTTGGTTCGTCAGCAACCGTCCACCGGGCTGAGTCGTGGTCCATGCGTTTGCTCGTACGGCGACTGTCCCCAGTTATCTTACAAGAACAGTTCCTTATCTACTCGATAATCTGACACGAATATCCTACCTTCCTTGTTATTGTCCACGGCGTGATGGCCCACATGCCATTAAACGGAAGCCACCTCCACCATTCGGTATGAAAAAGAGTAACGACGTGCGACAGGAGAAGCACGTGCGGCACCGAATCATTTTATAAGCCACTCGGTGGTTGCTTGCGTCGCCAGCCGTCTGATCGATCTGGGAAATCACCACCGTCCAATAAATGCACCTTAGCTCGCGATAAAAGGTTCATGACTTGAGAATAAACTATACTTATGAGGATAAATATGTGTCGGGCGGAATGGAGACTCGGTGGTACTATAAATTTCTCACCCACCCACATCTAGCCCTCTCTGTATGCTTCGGTGATGGTGGTGGAAACGTTGCGGCCCACAATGGAGGGAACCGTTCTGGCGCCGGCGGAGGCAGCTGGAGGGAAGGAATCGGCGGCGACGATGGCGGAATTGGGGAAGGAGAAGCGCTTCCGTGGGGTGAGGAAGCGACCGTGGGGGAGGTTCGCGGCGGAGATACGGGACCCGTGGAAGAAGACGAGGAAGTGGCTGGGGACCTTCGACACCGCGGAGGAGGCGGCGCGGGCCTACGACGCAGCGGCGCGCAGCCTCCGAGGCCCCAAGGCGAAGACCAACTTCGGGTGTTCCGCTGCCGTTCCGTCACCGCAGATCGGCTGGAGGATGGCGTCGCCGTGGCAACTGAGCTTCCCGGATCCGGCGTCAGCTCCGAGCGGGCGAGATCTGTTCCTCAGGCCTCCCGCGGTGGCAGTGGCGAGGGGGTCTAAATTCTCCGGATACGGGTTCGAGGCGGTGAAGATGATGATGACAAGGGTCGAGGAAGAAGAGCAGGAGGCGGCGAAGGAGAAGAAGCGCTTCTGCTTCGATCTCAATCTACCCCCTCCTCCCATGTGATGTACATCACCGACTGCCAGGATCGCTCGCCCCCCATCCGTTTCGAGCCTCTCTTTTTTCCGTTTTTGTTATGTTACTTATCTTTTTTTTTTTTCCTTTCGTGACATTTTCTTTCATCTCTCTTGCTGTTTGTAAAGCTTTAATCAAACGCTAATTTACCGGCCTAAAAATAAAAGAAAATAAAGGAAAAGGGGGAGAACACCCTACTTAGGGACTCTGCACGCTGCTCGACTGCAAGTTGACTCGGCGTTCACACGTGCGGAGTGGACGGGAGAGGAAATATACGGCTTGATGGACAGAATTACCGTCTGATCTCGTTGTCGTTGCTTTGTTTCGCGAGTGCAAATAGAAAAGCATGGGGGTCGTTTTCGTCATTTTAAGGACCCATTATCCAGGAAAGTGTTTTCCGGCGAATTGACCCGCTCATTCCAACATTGTGCTTTCGCAAATTTCATGGATGAATAAACTTATATTTAAAAATGTGAAAAATCATAACGAAGTACGGAACTGTGTACGGCCTTTTCTACGAGGGTATTTTCGACTAGTTATTGATTGCAATGCGTCGATAACGTAACGAGGAGGAAACGACGGCCCATGTCTGGCGTCGAAAAGCTGAACGAGTACTTTAACAAAGAAGAAGAGGCGACCGGGACAACAAGCGGTTGTGCGACGCACCCATGTGGCGTCGGCACGCGTCGATGAAACCTGCTTGTGGACCTCCCGACTGCCCATCTGAGAGACACGCGTCGGTGAGACTGCGCACGACCTCACAGGTGCAATTGTCTGCGAGATTGCTGCGGAGCTCACGGATGGGGTCCAGCTTTGCATCCGAAGGGCGCGTGCCAGTTGTCATTTGCCGCCATCAGGTCATCTTCATCACTTGCACGTGCGAGCGCGCACCCGGGCATCTGCATGCTCGTCACAGGAACGCAGGGCGAGGGAGCGATTTGCCCGGGGTACCCGACAGAGCGAAAGTGCAGGAGTGCGAGCCGTTGATTCCAATATGGACGATTCGGATGCGTGTAGCCATTGTTGCGGTGGGCACCCGATCGCACTCGCGACGCGTGTGGGACGCCGCACATGAACTGTGGACGGGGACCAAAGGATGCGTTCACGTGCAGGCATGGGAGAATAGCACACGACGTGGGGCCCACGCGCTCAGAGATATTGATGAGTGGTTTTGGGGGACGGCCGACCCGCACCGTCCCAGCCGTCACCCCCTCTCTCTCTCTCTCTCTTCTTTCGTTGTTCCCGCCTCGCGTACTCCTGCGGTGACCGGATCAATAAAAATAAAGCCTACGCGGGCCCCGCCTCACTCACCGAACGAGAGCGGGCCCTCTCGCCCCCTCCAGAAAGTAAGCGTTACTTAATAAACTATGGTTATAGAATTGGAGGATTAATTAAAAAACTGATTTCTCAATCGGTGGTGAGTCCCCTGATGGTAAGACTGGACTTCACCATTGCTGCGTTGGGAGAAACGGTTAACAATGACCTATGTGGTTCGGTAGAAAGATGACAGGTACCAAGATATCATATGTACATAGTTGATGTAGTTCATGAGTGGATCATAATCTGTTGTAACCTGAGTGTTTGTGCTTTCTTTAGCCCATTGAGGATAGCAAAGCCTTCAGCTTGAATGGGTCAGGTTGCAAAACAAGGAGAAGACTTCGTTGCAACCTTGTTGTCCTGTTTATCTTTGAGTATATATTCAGCTATCTAGGTTGAGCGACATTAGCTTTGGTGATTCTGCTCGTCCACTCTCTTTGCCCAGAAGCTCTTCGGTCTCTCCTCCCATCCCTGCCAATAGGACCTCGATTACCTCTGATGATCTTGCGAGGTCTTCAGACCCACCTACGCGACCTTCTCGAAGCGCCTTGCCCCTCGCTTCTCCCCTTCCTGCTACTCGGGCATGCTTGTTCCTTGAGTCGCAAAAGGGCAGCAAAGTGCCATGTGAAGCCACCCTGCGACGCATCCAGAAGAAGTCCAATCTAGTGATCAAACTTGATCCTAAGGAGGTAAACACCGCCGAGAGACCAAGAGAAGACTATGCGTATGTTAAGTTTTTGAGCCGCGCTCAGTTTTTGTCGCATCCTGGATTTTTTTTTTTTTTTCATATATTTTCACACAGGCCAAATAAATAAACATCATTTTATTCATCATCTATAATCATTTATTACAATTCATTTATTCATCAAATTACAAATAAAAAAGTTAACTTCAAGAGTCATCCAAGTGGCTCTACCTAGCGGTAGAGGAAAGTTCGCTCTCCATTGGAATCTGATTTAGTACTAGAGGGAGGCTGCTCTGAAAATCAAAAACAAAGAAAATTCAGCAACGCTGAGTAGGAACCCCAAAAGTCAAATCAAGATGAATACATGATCAAAATTCAATCAATCATCCCATTGGCGTATATCAAGTACCCGAACGAGCACTCCCCCAACAGCGGATGGAGAGGCTTTATCCTACGGGATGAGTTTGTATTCTCCCAACAGTGGATGGAGGCAAACTCATATCACACTCCCAACCGTGGATGGAGTGGTATCCCACACCTGCCAAAGTGGAGACACGTTCCTCCCAACAGCGGATGGAGGAACCGTCCAGCCGCCACGTCTGACGGCCCGCTAATCCCCGAAGGGAATCGCCCTACCTGCTCTCGGCAGGAATATAATCTCACACTGGTCATATTCATTTCGGGATGAAATAACATATTTAAAACATCTCTTTCAAAAATCATCAATATCAAATAATATAAATTAACCCTCAATTGACTTGAACTCTAGTTTAATCGATTCAATTAAACTCGATTTACTAGAGCCTAATTGAACTGATCTCTAATCCTTATTTAACTGGTCTGGAACCACCCTAGACTAGTATAATTTAGACTAGATTAAGTTCAATTTAGGTTAAACTAACTTGAATAAGTCAATCAATTCGGAATCACCCTGAATTGATCTAGACTAATCAAGTCTAGTTTAATTCAATCAATATTTGGGCTCAAGTTCAACAATAATATTGGCTAGATTGAGCCAGTCCATCTACTGGTCATGTGCATTATACATGATTGAGCATGCATTACATAAAACTGGCCCAGCCCTAGCCCATGGACTAGTCATAGCATATACCCATTAACAACATAAATGAAAACATAATAATGCATTAAAAGATAGATGAGGAGAAAAGCTTTAATACAAAGAAATAACATTCTCAATTTGACTAGAAATCATAAGACATTAAAAGAGGGACTAGGAGATAAGTTTTAACACAAGGAAATAGCTTTCTAAATTCAAATAAAAATCATGTTTTCAACACATAAAATTTCAACATATTCTAGTCATATTTTAAATCATCCAGAATAATATATTTTAAATTTCAGATCAAAGAATATCAAAAAGGAATTTTAGATAACATATTCTAGTCTAACAAGATTTTAATCCAGATAAGATTAAAGATAAACTGTAATACAGAAAATATATCATATAAAATATATACATTTTTAACATATTTAATTCTACAATAAAAACCTTAATCATGGGTCAAAGAATATTATGAAAACTTTAACTGATTATTTTAATATAAAAAATTTGACATTTAAAGAATTGATACACATTTTTCAAACTATAAAACTTTCAATATTTAAAGAATCAAAATAAAAGCTAAAACTTTTAAGAAAGGTAGGGAAACCTACCTCTTGTCAATAGGGTGTAACTTCTCGTTCTCTTGTCAACAGGGTGTAACTCCTCGTTCCTCCCGCTGCGAGGCTCGACTAGGTGAGGAACGAAGGAGAGAGATCCCTCCCCTTTAAATAGGAGGAGGTGAGCCTATATTAAGGGAAATAAATTTTAATTTTTGTATTTATTTAATATAAATTATTTCCATTTAATATACTACCAAATATGATATCATCATATTTGGAATACTTACTAGTTATTTCCTTAATTCATATCAACAAACAAGGAAGTAGATTAGGATTTTCTTAAATTATAATAACAAGTAAGGAAAGAAAATCAATTCCTAACTTAAATATTTGATGTGATTACAGTTTTTACGAAACTTTAAGAGCTTTCCCATGGTGTAGAAATTGTTGATATGACTTCAGGTTTCTTTTGTTTCCGATTTATCTCCGAAGAGGAGATGATCGATGTTCTCTCAAGCGGACCTTGGTTCAGAGGCGGTTAGTGTTGAATATCAAATTTTGATAATAAAATTAATTGATAAATGATCTAATCCTATATCTACAATAAAGACTTAGTTATCTAGACACTTCTCTATGAAGGACTCAGGGGAAGCATCCTATATCTTGGGGATTTGGATCTTGTTAGAACCCTTGCAGATTCTAAACTTGGGGTTGATCTCTTTAGGGGATCGGCCTCCTTGGAACTCTATAGGGATTCCTCCCTCCAAGTTGCTGCTCAAAAGCTACAGAAAAGATTCATCTATTGCTTAAGAAAAGAGAAGGAATACATGGCTATTTATAGGGCTTCTAAACCCTAACTCCTAATAGGACTCCTACTCAAGACTCCTATTCCCTTACAACTCCTAATTCTTCTCTAAGAAAAAAACCTCCTATATGAATGTCCCTCTCAATTAGGACTCTCCTAGCTAGAGTCCTAACAGATCGGCCCTCTTCAAATCAGCCTTGTCCTCAAGGCTGAGATTTCATGAACTCAGGGAACCGGGTCTTCAGCTCCTCATATGGTTCCCATGTGGCGTCTTCAAGTGGTAAATTATTCCAATACACTAGTACTTCAGTAGAGGGATGTCGGCGACGCATCACGATCCTGCGATCGAGGATGGCTTGTGGTTGAGCTTGAATAACTCCATCCTCAGTGGTGTTGGGCAGTTTGATCTGGGGTGACTCATGTTCTCCCAACTTGGGCTTCAAGCATGACATGTGGAAGACAGGGTGAATTTTGGCATCCTCAAGTAATTTAAGTCTATACGCCACTGCTCCAATACGCTCTATGATCTGATAGGGCCCAAAAAATCGTGGAGATAGCTTCATGGAGGCTCGAGTGTTGATGGAGAGTTGCTTGTATGGTTGTAGGCGAAGATAAACCCAATCTCTTTCGCTTCGTCGTGTGTCGGCTTGCTGCTTCATTCTAGCTTGAGCTTTAGAGAGATTATCTTTTAACAGTTGTAGGAGTTTGTCCTTATCAATCAATTCTTGGTCAACCTGATCTACCTTGGCCAAGTCAATTACATACTTTGGAATCACAGGGGCTGGTCGACCATACAATGCTTCATAAGGGGCACATTTTGTAGATTAATGATATGTTGTATTATACCACCATTCGGCCCAGGGAAGCCATTTCGCCCACTCTTTTGGTCGGTCGCTAGCGAAACACCAGAGGTACGTCTCTAAGCACCTATTTACCACCTCTGTTTGGCCGTCAGTTTGTGGATGATACGCTGTGCTCATCTTGAGTTTGGTGCCTTGTAACTGAAATAACTCAGTCCAAAATTTACTAGTGAAGATCCTGTCACGATCACTTACGATGGACCTTGGCATCCCATGCAGTTTAACAATATTTTCTATGAAAATCTGGGCAATACTAGCAGCAGTGTAGGGATTTCTCACAGCACAAAAATGAGCATATTTCGTAAGTCGATCAACCACCACGAGAATCGTGCTTTTACCTTTGGAAGATGGCAGCCCTTCAATGAAGTCGATGGAGATGTCAGTCCACACTGAGTCTGGTATGGGTATGTTAGGATCAAGAGCACTAAGAGGGGGGGGGGGGGTGAATTAGTGCAGCGAAAATCTTTCAACCATTAAAAATTCGTAAGCTGCGTTCGATCGATAAAAAACGATTTCAATGTAAAAGCCGATTCTAAGATTACTTTAACTTAAGATTGAGCGAGATGACATTAAAGTAAATCTATGAAGGCAGTTTGCAGTTTATGATGGAAATCAGAATGCAAGCGCAAACTGAAATGCGACGTTCGTACGATAAAACCGGTTTACGTCTAAATGCCGATTTTGAAGATACTGAACTTTGAGATACGTTTTATAAATGCGCAGAAGGCAGTTTGCAGTTATGATTGAAATCAAAATGTAAACGTAAACTGAAATATGATGATCGTACGAAAAAGCTGATTTACGTCTAAATGCAGATTCGGAAAGCTCTGAACTTAGAAACTCGTTCGTAAAAGCGCAAAAGGCAGTAAGCTATTGAGGAGGTTTGCAGTAAAGATAAAATGCTCAAAGTAAATGCAAACCGAGATTTAGAGTGGTTCGGTCAATCTTGACCTACTCCACTTTTGGCTTCCTCCACCGACGAGGTCACCGACGTCAACTAGAGGCCTTCCTTCAATAGGCGAAGGCCAACCACCCTTTTACAGTTTCACTCCTTTTGACGGGCTTAGGAGACAACCCTTATAGAACTTTTGGCCTTTACAATAATTTTGAGCTCTAAGAATCATAGAAAAAGATCAAGATTTCGGTGTTTGTTCATGCTCTTTCAGTGCTGAATGGGTGGGGTATTTATAGGCCCCAACCCAGTTCAAATTTGGAGCTTAAAACTGTCAATTCCCGAAATTCCGGGATCAGGCGGTTGCACCTCCTGACTGGGGCGGTTGCACCGCTTGGCAGAGCTCGAAGACTGAGCCTCTGGGCGGTGCCACCTCTGTCAGGGGCGGTTGCACCTCTCTGCCAGAGCTTAAAGACCGAGCTCAGGCAGTTGCATCTCCTGACTGGAGCGGTTGCACCGCCTGACAGAGCTCGAAGACTAAGCTCAAGCGGTGCCACCTCTTGTCAGGAGAGGTTGCACCGCCCAGTCTCGCTTGGAGACTAAGCCCAGGCGGTGCCACCTCCTGGCTGGGGCGGTTGCACCGCCCAGCCTCGCTGGGAGACTTAGCCCAGGCGGTGCTACCTCCTGGCCTGGGCGGTTGTACCTCTTGGCACTATTTCAGATCACTGGTTGGGCTCCAAACTTGGCCCAAACCAGTCCGAATTCGGGCCCAATTGGCCCCTAACCGGGTTATAAGATTAACACCTAATCTTAACCCTAATTAACGTACTAACTATAAATTTAAAGATATTTCTTAAGCTATTACAAAGTCCGCAAGTCAAGACTTCTTCCGGCGAGCTTCCGGTGAACTTCCGGCGGTCTTCCGATAAACTCTCAGAAACCATTCTACGGACTCCCGGCAAGCTCCTAGACTTTACGATTTGATCTTGGTGAGTTCCGACGAGCTTCTTTTGCAAGCTTCTGGACTTCTCGGATTTGTTCCCGCAAAACCTCCGACGATCGTCCGAACTTCCATCAAACTCTCGAACTCCCAACGTGATCATAGTCTTGACTCCGGCGCAACTCCTGCTGCATGTCTTTCTTCCATCGTAGTTAATCCTGCACACTGAAAACAAACACTTCGATCAAGACAATTAATCCTAAGCAATTAACCAAGTTGTCCGGCATGTCATTGGTCCCTCGACGCTTCGTCCGATTCTTCGGCGCATCGTCCTTTCCTGCAGCCTATTGCCCAATCGGTCAGTTAACTCCGCAACTCCGATATCCTTGGCACAATACCCGCTCTTCTTGGCCCGATGCCCGAGTCCACGACCCGAAGCCTTCTGTCGATACGTCGACCGATCCACCGGACCGACGTCCAATCTTCTAACATGTTCCTCCAGCACAACATGATTTTCCTGCTTTAATTGTCTCATCCTGATCGAAGTATCCTGCGTCATTTAAAACGCAGATTAAATCACAAACATACATCAAGTGGTTTCATCATCAAAATACGAGATTCAACAATCTCCCCCTTTTTGATGATGACAACCACCTGATGACGGAGTTAACCTTAACTCCCGAAGTTTAAACAAACTCCCCCTATCAATATGCCATATTGATAGAAACTCTTATATTCAAAAATCTAAGCAACATGTCATCATAATCGGAGTTAACCTTAACTCCCATAGTTTAAATAAACTCCCCCTATCAATATGCCATATTGATAGAAACTCTTGGATTCAAAAATCCAAGCAACATGTCATCATAAACTTATGCATAACATGTCATGTCATCAACATACTTCTCCTCCTTTGTCATCAACAAAAAGGAGAAGTACCACAATCAAGTGTTTGTGATATAAGTTTAACTCATTGCATGAAAAACATAATATCTATTGTTATCATCATGCAAGTTTGCTATCATCAAATGGTAAGATATCAACATGTAAAATTGCGATTCAAGTTCTTGATATCTTAACATGATATGACATTCATAGCACCTATTCATATGAATGCTGCTTTTGATATCTCATCATAATATGGCATTCATAACATCTATTCATATTCTTCAAATATGACACTCATAGTATCAATTTATATATTTCTCCCCCTTTGTCATCAACAACAAGGAGAACGATATAAGCAAATTTTAAATATAAGTGCGATGCCATAAGTTTGTTCATGTCATTTTCCAACAGTGAGTGATAGGATACCAATTATGCAAACATCTCGAGGAAAACATGACATGGAGATAGCTTTTATTGCTTCTTCCTTTTTATTTGTTATCTTTTTACATGAAGGAGGAAAGTCATATGTGAAGTTCAAATCGATAAGATATTAAAGCACACTTCATTTTTGCAAGGATTAAGATATGTAAGTGAGTCAAATCCTTGAATGTAAAAATATCTTCCTTTTATAAGAGGGAATCATCAAATATGTTTCTCGAAAAATATTTTTCACATGATAAGTGCATTTGCTAGATGATTCCATATGTCAAAAATCAATGATGTGAATTAAACTTGATATGACATATGCTTGTTAAGTTCGGAAGAGGATAATGTATCAAGAAAATCCAATTGTTAGGATCAAGAAAATCCGAAAATGAAATTTGACACTTTCATACATTCGGACAGGGTTTTACTAGAGATATTCAATTACAATCATGAAGGTAAAACATGCTTATTATCATGGAAATTTTTGTATTCAAGCACATAATTTCCAACATGTAATCATGGCAAGTAATTGTGTAAAATCATTATGGCAATCAAGTGATTTGATCATTCAATCAAAAAAGTCCGAAAAATAATTTTAACACGTTTAATCATTCGGACATATTTTTGCCATAGTTTTTCAAATATAATCATGAAGATAAGGCATGCTCATCATCATGGTAGTATGATAGCAAGTTTACCATATACAAGCTAGCAAAAAATTTCTACATTTTAAGGCCCGCAAGCTAGCAATTTTGAGATGTTCAAGAAAGCAACTCTTGCTTCTTGAAATATAAGTTTTGCTAGATGTGCAAGTTAACTTTTTGCTTCTTGAGATAGGCAAGATAGCATTCCTTGGTGATGTTCAATATAGCTAAGTTCTACATCATGCAAGCTAGTGAATTTTATAACATTTTAGGACATGCATAATCACCAAAGCATCATAAATTTTAATGATGTGCAAAATTACAAATTTTGCATGATTGCATTTGTGTGTCTTGAGATTTGCAAGATAGCACTTCTTGGTGATGTTCAAGATAGCAATTTCTTCTCTTTTGAGAAGTGCAATTTTTGCTTTCTTCTTGAATTGTGCAAGCTAGCTATCTCCCCTTTTGTCATTGTCAAAAAGAAGGGAAAAACCCTTTACATCAATTTTTAAATCATGACAAAGGTTAGTATCAATCTCATTTGTGCATCATTATATTTTCAAATTAAAACATGCACATTTTCAAAACATATAAACTCATTATTATATGCATGATTCCAAATCATCATTCATATTATTTCAATCATTGTTTCACTCATCACTATAGCTTATCATGCATAATATGTAAAACCATCTAACATGATATAAATATTTATTTATTTAATTTTTTTTTAAGCATTCATGATACACATCATACATTATCATAATAAAAAGCATATGCATCATTCCAAATCATAAATATTTCAAATCATCATGGTATTAATTTGTCACATTGCATCCTACCATGCATGATCGAAACTTCTCATTTGCATGCATCAAAATAAATTCATGAATATCTCATGCATTCATATCATCACTTGAGGAATATTGAAAAGAAATAATTGGGTGATGAGATAAATATTTCATGAATACAAAGAATTGCATTGTATCATGAATACAAGGAATACAAGTCACAATCATTCAAGAGAAAAATCATCATTAATTTTCAATTCATTCAATTTGATAAATCAAGATCATGATTTTGATAAAACTCATTTCAAATTTAAATCATCAAAATCATTTTTATAGCTCACAAAATTTATAATATAAATAGATTCATGATTTCATTGATAATATATTTTCCCCCTTTTTAAGTGTTTCATTTTAAGTGGTCGATTTCATGTTAGCATGCCTTTTCATTTATGAAAACATGCATCAATTTTTTTTAAAGCCATTGTTATTATCATGAAAATCGATAATCCATAAATATCAAGAATCATCATACATAATTTCAAAAATATATACTCATTAATCATAACGTCAAATTAAACATGATTTCATATACTCAAAATCGAGAAATAACAATGGAAATCAACATGATACACATTATTACTTCTCAACCACATATAGCATGATTTCATAAGGTATTTTTAATCAAAATCATTTTGTTTATCATAAACATGCAATTTTCATGATTGTTTTCAAAATTACTAGAATGATAAGCATGATTCCTAATTGTTTGTATTTTCATTATAAAATTATTAAACATGCAATTTTCAAGAAAATTAAAAAAGAAAAATGCTTTATGAAAAGCATCATGTAATTTCAAAGTAAATTAAAGGCATTTTGATTACCTCAGCGTCGAAAGGCGTAAAGGCATAGTTTGCCACCTCGCCTTTGTTGATTTTCTCCTCGTCTTCGGAGGAGCTCGATTCATCCCAATTTTTGTTCTTCTTCTTGCGTTCAAAGCAAGTAGTTCCGTTCGTTTTACTTTTTAATTTTTGTTTCATTTGTAGTTTAAGTTCACCATCACTTGAGCTTATGCTCGAGTGGTCTTCAAATGTTCTATGTCCCAAATCCTTCCTGTTCTTTGGAAGGTGGTTCTCAAGTTCTTCACGTGCATTGCACGTCATTTCATATGTGATCAATGAACCAATTAGTTCTTCAAGTGGAAATTGGTTCAAGTTTTTCGATTCTTGAATAGCAGTTACTTTTGAATCCCAAGTTTTAGAAAGTGAGCGCAAAACTTTGTTAACGAGTTCAAAATCCGAAAAGCTTTTACCAAGTGATTTTAAACCATTGACGACATCCGTAAAACGGGTGTACATGTCAACAACTGTTTCGCTTGGTTTCATATGAAAAAGTTCAAAATCGTGCATCAAAAAATTTACTTTAGAATCTTTTACACTACTTGTGCCTTTGTGTGTGATTTCAAGAGTGCGCCAAATATCGAAAGCCGTTTCGCACAAAGAAACCCGATTGAACTCAATTTTGTCCAAAGCGTAAAATAAGGCATTCATAGCCTTTGCGTTTAAAGAAAAATACTTCTTCTCCAAATCCGACTATTTGTTCATCGGTATAGAGGGAAGTTGAAAGCCGTTTTCAACGATATTCCATAAATCCAAATTCATAGAAATCAAGAAAACTCTCATTCGAGTTTTCCAATAAGTGTAGTCCAATCCATTAAACAACGGTGGACGAAAAACCGAAAAGCCCTCTTGAAAGCTATGAAGATCCATTTCTCTCGGGTGTAAATCCGAAATGAGAAAAACCGGGCTTTGATACCAATTGTTAGGATCAAGAGCACTAAGAGGGGGGGGGGGGGGTGAATTAGTGCAGCAAAAATCTTTCAACTATTAAAACTTCGTAAGCTGCGTTCGATCGATAAAAAATGATTTCAATGTAAAAGCCGATTCTAAGATTACTTTAACTTAAGATTGAGCGAGATGACGTTAAAGTAAATCTATGAAGGCAGTTTGCAGTTTATGATGGAAATCAGAATGCAAGCGCAAACTGAAATGTGACGTTCGTACGATAAAACCGGTTTACGTCTAAATGCCGATTCTGAAGATACTAAACTTTGAGATACATTTTATAAATGCGCAGAAGGCAGTTTGCAGTTATGATTGAAATCAAAACGTAAACGTAAACTGAAATATGATGATCGTACGAAAAAGCCGATTTATGTCTAAACGCAGATTCGGAAAGCTCTGAACTTAGAAACTCGTTCGTAAAAGTGCAAAAGGCAGTAAGCTATTGAGGAGGTTTGTAGTAAAGATAAAATGCTCAAAGTAAATGCAAACCGAGATTTAGAGTGGTTCGGTCAATCTTGACCTACTCCACTTTTGGCTTCCTCCATCGACGAGGTCACCGACGTCAACTAGAGGCCTTCATTCAATAGGCGAAGGCCAACCACCCTTTTACAGTTTCACTCCTTTTGACGGGCTTAGGAGACAACCCTTACAGAAATTTTCTCTCCTCTCTTTACAACTCAAAACTTTGAAGAAAAGAGGGAGGATAACTTTTGGCCTTTACAACAATTTTGAGCTCTAAGAATCACAGAAAAAGATCAAGATTTCGGTGTTTGTTCATGCTCTTTCAGTGCTGAATGGGTGGGGTATTTATAGGCCCCAACCCAGTTCAAATTTGGAGCTCAAAACTATCAATTCCCGGAATTCCGGGATCAGGCGGTTGCACCTCCTGACTGGGGCGGTTGCACCGCTTGGCAGAGCTCGAAGACTGAGCCTCTGGGCGGTGCCACCTCTGTAAGGGGCGGTTGCACCTCTCTACCAGAGCTCGAAGACCGAGCTCAGGCGATTGCACCTCTTGACTGGAGCGGTTGCACCGCCTGGCAGAGCTCGAAGACTGAGCTCAGGCGGTGCCACCTCCTGTCAAGAGAGGTTGCACCGCCCAGTCTCGCTTGGAGACCAAGCCCAAGCGGTGCCACCTCTTGGCTGGGGCGGTTGCATCGCCCAGCCTCGCTGGGAGACTTAGCCCAAGCGGTGCTACCTCCTGGCCTGGGCGGTTGCACCTCTTGGCACTATTTCATATCACTGGTTGGGCTCCAAACTTGGCCCAAAATAGTCCGAATTCGGGCTCAATTGGCCCCTAACCGGGTTATAAGATTAACACCTAATCCTAACCCTAATTAACGTGCTAACTACAAATTTAAAGACATTTCTTAAGCTATTATAAAGTCCGCAAGTCAAGACTTCTTCCGGCGAGCTTCCAGTGAACTTCCGGCAGTGTTCCGATAAACTCTCGGAAACCATTCTGCGGACTCCCAGCAAGCTCCTAGACTTCACGATTTGATCTTGGTGAGTTCCGACGAGCTTCTTTGGCAAGCTTCTGGACTTCTCGGATTTGTTCCCGCAAAACCTCCGACGATCGTCCGAACTTCCGTCAAACTCTCGAACTCCCAACGTGATCATAGTCTTGACTCCGGCGTAACTCCTGCTGCATGTCTTTCTTCCATCGTAGTTAATCCTGCACACTGAAAACAAACACTTCGATCGAGACAATTAATCCTAAGCAATTAACCAAGTTGTTCGGCATGTCATTGGTCCCTCGACGCTTCGTCCGATTCTTCGGCGCATCGTCCTTTCCTGCAGCCTATTGCCCAATCGGCCAGTTGACTCCGCAACTCCGATATCCTTGGCACAATACCCGCTCTTCTTGGCCCGATGCCCGAGTCCATGACCCGAAGCCTTCTGTCGATACGTCGACCGATCCACCGGACCGACGTCCAATCTTCTGACATGTTCCTCCAGCACAACATGATTTTCCTGCTTTAATTGTCTCATCCTGATCGAAGTATCCTGCGTCACTTAAAACACAGATTAAATCACAAACATACATCAAGTGGTTTCATCATCAAAATACGAGATTCAACAGGGTAGTGGTTGTAGCTTCCCTGGATTTGCTACAATTTTTCCCTTGTGTTGTTGACATACATCACATTGTGCCACATATTCAGCAATAATTTTTTTCATCCCTCTCCAATAAAAAATTTGCTTCACTCTTTTGTAGGTTCTTAGGAATCCAGAGTGCCCTGCTAAAGGTATGGAGTGCATTTCATGCAAGATGATTGTGATGCAAGGGGAGTCAGGTATAAGCACAATGCGACTTTTGTAGCGTAGATCTCTCGAATCCCAAGTGTAGTGGGCTATTGCACTTGGATCCTCCTCCAATTTTTTTATGATGTTGCTGATCTCTGGATCCTTCTTCCATTCTTCCCTAATGTCCTCGAGGAGACCGGTGGTAGGAAGGGAGATGGTTGAAACCTTAGCTTGTTCAGGTAGCCGTGAGAGTGCATCTGTAACAACGTTTTTTTTCCCCTTTTTGTAAATAATTTCATAATCAAATCCAAGAAGTTTGGTTACCCATTTTTGCTGTTGAGGGGATGATATCTTTTGCTCCAAAAAGTACTTGAGGCTTTTATGGTCAGTTTTAATTTGAAATCGCCGGCCGATCAGGTAGGGTCTCCACCTCGTTACTGTGTGTATAATGGCAAGCATCTCCTTATCATATACTGACATGTTTTGATGGGAGGGAGATAATGTCTTGCTAGTGTATGCAAGTGGTCGACCATTTTGCATGAGAATGGCTCCAATTCTGATTCCAGATGCGTTGGCCTCAATGATGAAGGGGGTCTATTGAAATCTGGTAGCGCAAGCACCAGCGTCGTTGTCATGGCTGCTTTAAGTTTGTCGAAGGCAGCAGAGGCTTTGTCCGACCATTGGAAAGCATCTTTTTTCAGTAAAGAAGTGTGTGGTGCATTGATCTTCCCACAGTCCTTAACAAATTTTCGGTAGTAGCCCGTTAGTCCAAGGAACCCCCGTAGTAATTTTATGTTTGTAGGTTTCGGCCAGCCTTGCATTGCCTCAATTTTTGTTGGGTCTACCGCCACTCCTTCTGATATTATATGCCCAAGGTACTCTACTTTTTGCTAGAGAAAGCTGCACTTTGGTTGCTTAACAAAAAGAGTATTCTCCCGAAGGAACTTCAAAACAATCCGTAAATGCTGAAAGTGAGTCTCAAGAGAAGGGTTGTAAACGAGAATATCATCGAAAAATACCAGCACAAATTTACGAAGAAAGCTTCGAAATATATCGTTTATGAGACTTTGAAAGGTTGAAGGAGCATTAGTGAGTCCAAAAGGCATTACCAAGAATTCATAATGGCCATCATGTGTGCGAAATGCAGTTTTTGGAATGTCATCGTCACATACCCTAATTTGGTGGTAACCGGATCGGAGGTCCAACTTCATGAAGACTCGAGCTCCTTTCAATTCATCAAGAAGTTCATCCACCATTGGTATTGGGTACTTGTCCTTGATGGTGATGCCATTTAAAGCTCGGTAGTCGATGCACATCCGCCAAGTTCCGTCCTTCTTGCGTACAAGTAGCACCGGTGAGGAATAGGGGCTGCAACTTGGCCAAATCACCCCTGTTTCAAGCATCTCCTTTATGATCTTTTCAATTTCATCTTTCTGGAGGTGAGGATATCGATACGGTCGAGTGTTCGCTGGTGGCTTGCCCGGAAGGATTGGAATTCGATGGTCATGTTGCCGAGAAGGAGGAAGACCGCGCGGTTCAACAAATATGTCGGCAAATTCAATAAGCAATTGGGCAAGATTTTGATCTTCAATTTCTATTTTCTTCTCTTCTGGTTATGGCTGGAGATGCATCAAAAAGCCACCATTTACCTTGTGTAAAACTTTCTCCATTCGTTGGGTCGAAACAGTGGTAACGTTGCTTCCGTGCTTCCCGCGTAGGATGATCTGTTTGCCCTTATAGTAGAATTTCATAATTAATTTAGAAAAGTTCCAAGAGACATCACCTAGTGTAGTCAGCCATTCTATACCAAGCACTGCCTCATAGTCATCGATTGGTAGGAGGAAGAAATCGGTGATAATTTCTTGGTCTTGCAGTAATAGTTTCACCTACGGGCATCTTTGGTCGTTCTTTAGGATTCTGCCGTCGGCAACCTTTACATCGAACTTGCTGCAACCTTCAATATGCAGTGTCATCCGAGTAGCAACCTTACTATTTAGGAAGTTATTAGTGCTACCCGTGTCGATGAAAACAGTGATCGGCTGTTGTTTGAGAAGGCCTCCAACTTTCATCGTTTGCGGATTTGAGTAGCCGGCTAGTGCGTGTACCGTAATGTCGGTCGGCTGTGGCTCTTCTTCCATATCTTCTTCTTCATGTTCAAGGCTCTCTTCTAGATATTCAATGACCTCTTCTTCTACTGGTTCAATCATAAGAAGTCTACCTTTTTTACAGCGATGCTCGCGACTCCACGGCTCGTCGCAATGCCAACATAACTCCTTCGCAGATCGCTCCCGAAGTTCTTCTCTTGTTAACCTTTTCGGTGCAGGGACTCGGTTGATAGTAGGGGGGGCTGAGGGCTTTAGTATTGTAGGTCGTGGAGTGATCCTAGTCCTCCGGGCTTCATGGTTCAATTGCTCCTCTTGAAGTCGTGCGAAAGAGATGGCTGCCATAAGCGTGTATGGTTGTCGCGCCTTAACTTCTCCCCGGATCTCCGGCTTTAAGCCTGTTAGGACTCTAGCTAGGAGAGTCCTAATTGAGAGGGACATTCATGTAAAACCTACCTAAGCCGACCCCTATTAAAGAGGTGAAGAGGCCGGCTAGGGTTAGGAAGTTGTTTCTTAGAGAAGAATTATGAGTTGTAAAGGAATAGGAGTCTTGAGTAGGAGTCCTATTAGGAGTTAGGGTTTAGAAACCCTATAAATAGCCATGTATTCCTTCTCTTTTGATAAGCAATAGATGAATCTTTTCTACAGCCTTTGAGAAGCAACTTGGAGGGAGGAACCCCTATAGAGTTCCAAGGAGGCCGATCCCCTAAAGAGATCAACCCCAAGTTTAGAATCTGCAAGGGTTCTAACACCTGTTATCAGAGCAGCGTTCTTGGCGTCTCGCTGCCCTTCCACAGTCATCCATCAACCCTCCACAACCGCTCAAAGCAATTCCCACAATTGCTTAAAAGATCGTCACCAAATTCTGTCGTCATCTCCACCACCACGGATCATCCTTTGATCTCCCCGTGAATTGCAACAGGTTATGGTTTTCTACCTTACTGCTGCTGCAATTTAGTTATCCTTATATGAAAATCCCAAAAAAACTATTCCTATATTTCTGCATAAACTTTTCGTCATAAAGTTTTCATCTCTACGACAAAAGATACATTGCAGAATTCCAACCATATATCACCGTCTGTTTGATCTTGCTACTGTATTTTTTCTATCCAAATCTCTACGAAATTTTTATGACATCTTTGACACTTCCTAACAGCAGATTTTCCTTTAGTTTTATCAAAAATTCTCAATATAAACCATTGATATTTTACATCTAATCTGCTATACTTGAAAATCTGCATTGTAAAATTTCAGCCGCATAGCACTGTTTTTTGATCTTGATACTATGTTGTTTCTATCCAAATCTCTACGAAATTTTTATGATAGCTTTGATACTTCATAACAGTGGATTTCCCTTTGGTTTCATCAAAAAATTCTTAATATAATCCACTAATCTTTTACGTCCAATCTGCTATACCTAAAAATCTATGCTGTAGAAAATTTCAGCCGCATAAGGATAGGGTGTTTTCTTTTCTTTATTGAATATTTTACTTTAAATTTTAATAATTATTTTTTATCGAATGGTGTCTCCCTTATTATTCTTAGACATTTTCTTAAAAATAATTCATCTTACTTAACTAAGTTACACTAGATCATAAAACATATTTTAAAAATCTTAATTTTAATAATTTATTATCATAATTTTTTAAAATAAAAATGATACTAATCATATTAGAATTATGTCTTAAAAATTTTGTAAAAGTTTAAATTGGTTTAGTGAAAATTAACTATGTCACTCTCTCGAAATTAAATTAAGTTACACTCAATAACAATATAGGTTCAAAAAATCCTAAATTTCTATAATGAATCATGATAAAATTATAAAAAAAGTACCAATCATCTTAAAATTATAGCATAATGGTTTAGTGAAAGTTTGAGTTGATTTAATAAAAGTTGGTCATGGTACATTCAAAATTGAACTAAATTACAATCAATCATAGAATTTATTCAAAAATATCTAATTTCAATAATTAATTACCATAAAATCTTATAAAATTAAAAAATGGTGCTAATAATCTTAGAACAAAGGGCCAAGTAGTTTGTGACAGTTTAAATTAATTTAGTGAAAGTTAGCCAAAGTTACATTTGAAATTGAACTAAATTATATTTTTGATAATTAATTATCATAAATTATAAAGAAATAAAAAAATACTAATCATCTTAAAATCATGCCTTAGTGATTGTATGGAACTTTGGATTGGTTTAGTAGAAGTTGATTGAGTTATACTCGAAATTGGTTAAGTTACACAATATCAATTCAAAAAATTATAAATTATAGTAATTAATTATTATAAAATATAAAAATATAAAAATGATATTAATCGTATCCTAGTTGCTTCGTGAAAGTTTTGGTTGGCTTAGTGAAATTTGACCTAAATTATACTTGAAATTAAGCTGAATTATATTCGATCATGGAACCTATTCAAAAAAAATTATACTTTCAATTACCTATGATTCATGAACTTTTTATCATTTATAAAAAAAAAAAGATGCCCCAGGGGTAAAAAATAAATATTTAGAACTTTTTTAGTTAAATACTCTTTTTAATATTATTTAAATTCACGAAATTTATGTAAAGGGTAATTGAGTAATTTTATTTATATAAAAAATAAGATAGGTTGAATTTATTGATCCATGTTGATTATCCAATCATTCCTTTTCTAAAAAAATCTATACAATAATTTTGTTACCGCTGGTCCGACCACATCTATACTTTGGCAAAGATTTTTATATGTGAAGATGACCCCTCACTTTGATAATACATTTTCTATAACATGTAACATATGGTAGCTTCATAATCATAACTTTGAAATCTTCTTTAGGATACCTCTGTGCAGAATTTGCGTTGGAGATCTGACTCTTCCGTTCAGAAGAGTCTTCTGTGTCTGACACATAAGGCATACCGGCATGCCTCTCTCTCTCTCTCTCTCTCTCTCTCTCGGTCGCTCTCGCTCCACACGATCAAGCACGTTGCCTTAATTCGCTCTCGTCCTGTTGTCTTAGTTGTCCCTTAATTTGGCCTCTCCCACGACTCCGTCCGACGTCTGAGCTAAAACCTTGGCGTTTATGGGCAATTTTTAGAGCTTCGGGGACCGGAGATACCGGATTGCAGGCCCAGGTGTAGATCCCGGACGCGCATGGTTGCCTACTTTGCCTCCATCCATATATCTAACAAAGAAGCAAGCGTTTCAAAAGGAGATCAGAGACAGAGCGGGGAAGGGAAAGAGGCGGACGCTAAGGGAGACGGTCTTTGCATCAAGGAAGGCTGTTCTCTCTGTTCTCTTTCCTCTTGCCCTTCATCATAGCCAGCCTTGACATCAACGTTTGATCGCCATTACTTCCAGTGTTTTGCTGTTTCAGGTTCGTTGCTTCTTTTCTTCCTTCCTAAGAAGCCTCTAATGGTCTCTACCTTTTTCATGATGAGATATATCTTGGTTTCTTTCCGATGAATGTGTTCTGTTTTTGCCTTGAAGGACAACTTCTGCGAAAGTCTCCGGTCAGATCTTGTTTGTGTATGCAACTTCCTGGCCATGGCCGCCGGAACCAACACCGGAGGGCAGGCGAAATCGTGCCGCTTCCTCTTCGTGTTGTGGTCTGCCGTCTCCGAATGGTCGTTGATCATCATCTTGCTGGTGAACGCCGTGCTAGCGTACGTCGCCACCAGAATCGCTCGATTCTGCATGTTGCCGGCCCCATGCTTGCTGTGCTCGAGGCTGGATCCCATTCTCGGGAACGAGAGAAGAGAGTTCTACAGGAACTTGTTCTGCCATGAACACAAGGTGGACATATCCTCGTTGGTCTACTGTCATGGCCACCGGAAGCTCGCCGATTTCCGGGAGATGTGTGAGGCCTGCCTCCTGTCGTCCGCCGACACGGTCCGAATGCCCAAGACCATTTTTGGGGTGAATCTTGAAGATGGCTACGAGTCAAACAGTAAGATCCGTGGGGAGGATCTGGACGATGCTCCTCCGCTGAAGGAGGATCTCGAGCCAGGATCTTTGGGCGCGGGACTCTGTTCCTGTTGCTCTGAGCCATTTAGCCTTCGTAGAAAGCTTCAGGCGAAGAAGAAGAAGAAGAAGATCGGCGGTGGCCTTCCGGGTCGTCGAGTGCAGTTGAGGAAGAGACAAGACAAATCTTTGGACCCGACAGCCGTCGACGGCGATCTCCTGTCTCATGTTGGCTACAGCGAGCTAAAAATTACCTCCGATTCCGAGTCCGATGAGCGGTTCTCAGATGATGAGGATGACAATGATGATGATGGACATGGTCTGGTTCGCGTAGCCAAAGACATCAAGGAGGAGTCTGTGATGCGGCGAAGACTACGACCTGGCATGGCCAACATCAACCAGGGGTCAGCGACCACCGTGTTGGAGGACATGGTGCCCGAGAGACTGATCCATCCTAACCCTGTCGTTCCTCAGAACAAGCCTTTGAACGAAGGTGATTCGCGGGACAAGTCATCGTCGATGTCCAGAGTCGGGCAAGGTTTGGAGGAAGCCAATTGGAGCAGTGCCGATGTGAAGGCCAACCCCGTCGAATCGTCATCACCTGAACAACTTCCTCGAGAAGTAGCGACGACCGAAACCTGTAAGAAAAAGATCTCGTTTTCACCATGACAACTCTAAAAAAATATGCATCTCGTCGTGTCATCTAATGATGCCACTATTTCCTTCTCGTCTCCAGTGATCTATACCGAAAGAGGTGTTGTCGACTGTGTTCCCGGAAAGTTGTCTTCCTCCACAGGAATAACAACCCAAGTGGGTCCCATCGATCGCAACGACAGCCTGAAGAACGCATTCGCCAAGAAGGGAATCATGCTATCCCCGAGGTTCTCCGAAATAGTCGCAGGGAAGGCACAAGAAGATCTGAAACTGAGGCTGTCGCAGAAATCTTATCGGGTGCTCGATCTGCCATGGAGCGATATAACTACGAGTCCCAGAGTCCAGCTACAGGGGGAAGACCTCAAGTCAGCAGATGTTTCCGGCTCGATCGGGTTGCAGAACATAGCCAAGAGGCTCTACGTGGAGCGAAACAACTCCAGCTTGGAGAGCTTTGACGTGAATCTTCTCGGTGACATCGAAGGAGAGACTTCGGTGGATCGGCTCAAGCAGCAGATCGAGTTGGACAGGAAATCCTTGAGCGCGCTGTACAAAGAACTGGAGGAGGAACGAAACGCTTCAGCGGTCGCAGCAAACGAAGCGATGGCCATGATCAACAGGCTGCAGGAGGAGAAGGCGGCGATGCAGATGGAAGCTCTGCAGTACCTGCGCATGATGGAGGAGCAATCTGAATACGACCAAGAAGCGATCCAGAAGCTTAACGACCTGCTTACGGAGCGAGAGAAGGAATTACTGGATCTGGAGGCAGAGATCGAAAGCTACCGAAAGCGGCTCGGGGAGGCGCTGGAGGAGAAGGTCTCATGGGCGGAATCGAGAGAACTTGCTTCGGCCACCAGCACCCCTCGTCCCATCAGATCGCTAGCCCGCAGCAAGTCGGAGAAGACCGATTCACTTCCCCAAGAATATACCGAGTACGGCGTGAAGGACCTATTGCTGGGTTTTGAAGAGGAGAAGGCTCACATCGCCACATGCTTGAAGAGGTTGCAGAAGAAGTTCCATCTTCTATCAACCGGCAAAGCTAGTTGGGACGAGACCGCAGCTGAACCCGACAGAGCCATAGGAAATGGCGAGTACGGTGGCCACGACGGAAACTCATCCGAGAACGGATCGTCTCCATCCAGCGACAGGAAGATGCCATCGGAGAATGGTAATAGCGACATAAGTCATCTGCAGGACGAGGTGTCGGAGATGAACGAGAGGTTGAGGGAGCTCGACGACGACAGAGTGTTCCTGGGACACGCTATCAGTGCGTTGCGATATGGAAGCGATGGAGTCCGACTGGTGAAGGAAATTGCAGGCCACCTAAAAGAGCTACGAAGAATTCCCATAGCAGGGGAGGGAATGGCTGCTTAGCTTTCCACGTTGCTGTTGGTTGTTCGTCTTTACCGGTAGTTTTGTGTGGGTTCTGCACTGGGGGGAAATCTTCAACCAAGCAGTGAAATGTTTGCTTGTGCATTGTTAGGCCTTTTATGTCAGATTGAACTGTTGTTGTCCTACTTTTCATGCAAATGTTGTTAGTAGCAAAAACATTTTGATCCTTCACTCGGTCTCTACAATAGATGTGTATGTGCTTCTCATATTGCATTGATGCTTGAGTTTTGCTACCAGCCATGAGATTTGCTTGATCGTGAGACGGACCAGTTTTTGGTTCTTACAATTTAAAGCACGTATCATTTCTAGAGGAGGATGTCATTAATTTGTTTGAACCGCTAGCCGATCTATGCCACACAGAACTATATATACATGATCCTAACACCAGACCAATTACTCTAATGGTGTGTATCTTGGTCTCTTTCCTACGTATCGGAGATTTAATTTTTTTCTCCCAAAAATGTAAAATTGTATTACTCATCCAAGGAGAATAGGGTGTCCAAATTAGATGGTCATTCCCTATACTAAACAAAACAAGAATTATGCACACGTTCCCAATTTGTAAGACAATGTGCAGGTTTGTTACCTTTCATGTATACATACATGTGCATACAAGAAGGAATTCTTCTTATCATACTATTATATGCAATCCTATGTGGGTCTCATGCGCCTAAATACAAACTCCTAGAGATTTAGTTTTATTTTTCGTAAAGATTTAGTTAAACTACGAATTCCAAACTCAATGTGCCTTGAAATCTTAGTTTTTTTTTTTTTTCAAATGATATGTGATTAAAGCTAGAATCCTACTAAAAACTATCAAAATTTATACTACCTAAGCTAAGTTGATATTATCATCCTTTAAAAACAACGAGATTTGGACATCATGCCTAAAGGATTATAGTTAGGGAGTGACAAAGTTGACATGTTAGAGGATTTGGTCGATATACCAAAGGATAGGGTAATGTGTCAGAGATTCGAACGACATGTCGAAAGAGTAGACAATATGTCAAATGCTTCAAAGATGCACGAAATTAGTGGTTGATGAGTCCGGGTTTTGGTTGAGGTAACTTTGAGCCAATTTGAATTGGTATTCAGCTAAAGTAGAGCTCATTTATCATGAAAGTCATTGAGCTTGAAGTTTGACAGAATTTGAGTTATTAGAAGGTCAAACGCATGACCAAACCTACCTAGGTTAGCAATGGTACTACTACCTATAATAGTGATAGTATCACCAAAGTTTAGTTTTGTGATGCCATGTCAAAAATTATAATGAGAGTACCATCCTAATATAGTATTATGGTTTTGTATCATTAATTATAGTAGTAGTATCACAAAATTCTAGTATTGTTGCTCCATATCAAAAATTATGATATAATTATGATAAGAGTCTAATATTCGTTATGTTTTAAAGATTACATCTTTAGTACCATCTAAAGTTAATAGTAGTACCACTAGTACCTTAAAATATCGAGAATTTAAATTTTATCTTCATTTTATAAGATTTTTGGAGGTTATAAATATTCCACTCAGAATTAGTTGATGAAGCATCCATTCTTGAGTTTACGAAGAATTGTAGCTTTTTCTTTGAATATTGTTTAAGTCTTTTTCTTTCTCTTGAGTTTAGTTATGATACTAAATTATAAGAGATAAGAAGTCACATGTAAAAGAGTGAGTATAAAAGTTCTTTTCTAAGTTTGAAAAAAAAATTATAAAAGGTCATTGATCTTCACTATTAGAAGCAAGATTGATAGTGAAAGCTAATGGCATTGAGGAAAGAGAAATCAGGAATGGATGCAAGTCAATAAGACCAAACCACTATAAATCAATTTACATTCCTTCTCTTAGATGTGACTTTTAATCGTGATACTTATTATCATTCACTTTATTGGTAACTCTCATTACACTCAATATTTGGTTAATTATATTTTTGATATGTATTTTCCTCAATCAAATTTTAAAGTTAATTAAAAATTACTATAGTACTAATTCATCCCCTCTTAGTGTCATTAAAATCCCAACAATTGGTATTAGAGTTTGACTCTCTTAGTTTGATCGATACTTAAGAGAGATTTAATGATTTTTTTTAATAATCAAGAGTGTCACTCTATCATATGTCCTCTTATGTTCATTGAAACTGTTGGGTCCAGCCCATATGTGGGCTTGGACAATTGGGCCTATTGAGCCCAAATCAACAAATCAAAGAAATTAAAAAGAGGAGAGAGAAGGTGAGGAAAGTAGATCAGGAGAGAGAAGGTGAGGAAAGTAGATCTGATTGCAGCGTGCGTGCGGCGGCGTGCGGGAAAAAAGAGGAGAGAGAAATAGAGAGAGAAAGTAAGGTTTCTGAGTTTTTCTGCTTGACGATCGGTGGCCAAACGTTGTCAGTTTCGGCTCAAATTTTATTTGGAGAATCCTTGCAGCAAACTCTACAATCCTAACGGTGTTGATCTGCAGTTTACCCTCTCTAAGGTACTTTCCTGCGATATCCACTTTGTGAGACCTAGAATTCTCTTCAGAGGAGATCCACCTATATGCTGAAGATATGCTATTCTTGAGCCAAGATCTATGTTCTTGATGTTATTCTGATCCTCTAGTTATTCTAGAGAAGACATACTGTAAACCTGTTATCATTATTATTGATAGTGGAAGTTTGAGGTGGACTACGGTCCCGTGGTTTTTCCCACATTGGGTTTTCCACATTAAAAAGATTTGGTCTCACTGTGTGATTGATTTATTGCTCTATTGTTTATGCTGTGCTGATTGATATTAGCATTTTGATATCAAGTTGGTATTTTGATGAGGAACCTATTTTGATACACAAAGAGGGAAAAGAATTATTCCGCATTAACAGGTTTCTTCCCAACAAGTGGTATCAGAGCATTAGGTTGTTTGGTGCTAGTTTTCTTGTGTGATTGAAATGGAGCAGTTAGATAGTATGATTAAATTGAACTCATCAAATTATTCCACTTGGAGGCGTCTGATGGAAGATTTGCTCTATTGCAAAGATTTGTATAAGCCTATCAAGGTTAAAGATAAACCTTCTATTATGGACGATGAAGAATGAGAAGTTCAACATAGAAAAACTATTGCCTATATTAGAAGATGGATGGATATAAACTTGCATGAGCATATTTCAGATGAAATCAGAGCTGATGTTGTTTGGCAAAGGTTAGAAAATCTCTTTGCGAAAAAGACAGTGAGAAATAGAATTTCTCTCCTCAGAAGGCTTGTAAATTTGAAGTATAAAGATGGTGGTAACATTGTTGAGCACATAAGCCTATTTCAGAGTCTTGCAAACAAGTTGGTTGCTATGAAAATGAATATAGATGATGAGATGCAGGGATTATTACTTCTCAGCTCTTTATTAGAAAGTTGGGAAACGTATGTGGTGACTATTTGTAACTCCACGCCAGAGGGGACTTTAACCATAGATATGGTTAAAGACAGTTTGCTAAATGAAGATGCAAGAAGGAAAGAACAGGGTGAATCTTCTTCTGGTGCATTTGTTACTGAAAAATAAGAAAGACGTGGAAGAAGTCATAGCAGAAATCCATATGGTTATAGAGGAAGATCCAAGTCTAGAAGAGATATCAAATGTTTTCACTGTAATAGGCCAGATCACATGAAGAAAGAGTGTAGGTTTTGGAAGCGAGAACAGAATGAAATGAAGAAAAATGAGAAAGAGATCAATACAGTTGCTGCTGAAGGTAATATCACTATTGTCTGTGATGAAGGTTGTGTTAGCCTTGTAGCTCAGGACAGTAATTGGGTAATTGACTCTGGTGCTTCATTTCATATTACTTCTCATGGTGATTTCTTTAGATCTTACAATGCTGGTGATTTTGGTAATGTTAGAATGGGAAACAATGGTACATCTAAGATTGTGGGTATTGGAGATATTTGCTTGGAGACTAGTATTGGGAGCAAATTGATACTCAAAGATGTAAGGCATGTTCCAGATATTCGTCTTAACTTGATATCTACAGGTAGACTTGATGATGAGGGCTTTGCACATTATTTTGGTGAAAGTAAATGGAAACTCACTAAAGGTTCTCTAATTGTGGCAAAAGGAAAGAGGATTAACTCTTTTTATGTCATGGAAGCTAAGCTACACAAAGGAGAGATTAATGCAATTCAAAAAGGTGAAAGTATAGATCTTTGGCATAAGAGGCTTGGACATATCAGCGAGAAGGGACTTCAAACTCTTGCTAGAAAGTAGTTCTTACCAGAGTTGTAAGGTACATCTCTTAAATCTTGTGATCATTGCTTAACTGGAAAAACACATAGAGTTGCATTTCAGACATATCCATCATCTAGAAGATCTGATGTTATTGATTTCGTTCATACTGATGTTTGTACTATGCAAACTAGAACTCTTGGAGGTGCACTTTATTTTGTTACTTTTATTGATGACCATTCTAGAAAAGTTTGGGCTTTTGCTTTGAAATCTAAAGACCAGGTACTCGATGCTTTCAAGGAGTTTCATGTCAATGTTGAAAGAGAAATTGGCAGAAAGCTAAAGTGTGTTCGATCAGATAATGGTGGCGAGTACAGGGGTCCTTTTTGAGAATTATTACAGGTTCCATGGTATCAGGCTTGAGAAAACAGTTCCTAAAACTCCTCAGCAGAACGGTGTGGCAGAAAGGATGAACAGAACCATTGAAGAAAAGATTAGGTGTATGCTTTCCCACGCCAAGTTACCAAAGTCATTTTGGGGGGAGGCTATGAGAACTACAGTTGACCTGATAAATCTTTCTCCATCAGTTCCTCTGCAAGGTGATGTTCCAGAGAGAGTATGGAGAGGAAAAGATATATCTTATAATCATTTGAGAGTCTTTGGGTGTAAAGCATTTGTTCATATTCCCAAAGATGAGAGGTCCAAGCTTGATAATAAGGTAAAAGCATATATCTTCTTGGGATATGGTCATGAAGAGTTTGGGTACAGATTATGGGATCCAGTGAACAAAAAGATTATTAGAAGCAAAGATGTTGTGTTTCTTGAAGACCAATTGTTTGATGATGGTGATAATGTTGCGAAGCCAGAAACCTCTGTTTATATTCCTTGGAGTTTGGGTCCAGTTCCTTCACCTGTAGTTCATGATGATCATGGGGGAGATGAACAAGAAGATTGTAGTGAGAATACTAGTGATGATACACCTACAGTTGATGATGCTAAACCAACTGAACAGGCACCTCCACCACCAGTTGAGATTCCATTGAGAAGATCCACTAGAGAGCGACAACCCTCTACCAGATATCCTCCACATGAGTATGTTATGCTTACTGACGGGGGAGAGCCAGAAACTTACCAAGAAGCTATTCTACATGAGAATAAGAGTGAGTGGGTTAAAGCTATGCAAGAAGAGATGAGATCCTTGCTTGGGAACCACACCTATGACTTGGTAAAGCTGCCGAAAGAGAAGAAAGCTCTCAAGAATAAGTGGGTTTATAAATTGAAGACTGAAAATAATAGCTCACAATAAAGATACAAGGCACGACTAGTTGTGAAAGGTATTGACTTTGAAGAAATATTTTCTCCGGTTGTGAAAATGTCCTCTATCCGAGTTATTCTTGGTTTGGCTGCCCGCTTGAATTTAGAAGTTAAGCAACTTGATGTAAAAACAGTATTTCTTCATGGTGACTTAGAAGAAGAAATTTACATGGAGCAACCAGAAGGTTTCAAAGTAAAGGGAAAAGAAAATCTGGTATGTAAGCTTAGGAAAAGCTTATATGGACTCAAACAGGTACCTAGATAGTGGTACAAGAAGTTTGATTCCTTTATGATGAGCCAAGGGTATGATAGAACCACATCTGATCATTGTGTATTTATGAAGAAATTTTCAGATGATGATTTTATTATTTTATTGCTATATGTTGATGATATGTTGATTGTTGGCCATGATGTTGGAAAAATTGAAAAGTTTAAAAGAGAGCTAAGTAAGTCTTTTACCATGAAAGACTTAGGATCGGTGAGACAAATACTTGGCATGAAGATTCTTCGTGATAGGAAGAAAAGGAAGATTTGGCTATCTCAGGAGACTTACATTGAAAAGGTTCTTGAAAGATTCAACATGAGTAAAGCCAAAGCAGTTTGTTCTCCACTTGCAGGTCATTTCAAGCTGAGTTCAAAACAATGTCCTACAAGTGAGAAAGAAAAAGAAGAAATATCCAGAGTGCCTTACTCATCTGCAGTAGGCAGTTTGATGTATGCTATGGTTTGTACTAGGCCAGATATAGCTCATGCAGTTGGAGTTGTTAGCCGATTTCTCTCAAATCCTAGAAAGGAACATTGGGCAGCAGTGAAATGGATATTAAGATATCTAAGAGGTACTTCCAGGTTGTGTTTATGTTTTGGTGATGATGAACCTGTGTTAGAAGGGTACACAGATGCAGACATGGCAGGTGATACTGATTCCAAGAAGTCCACTTCGGGATTCTTGATGACATTTGCAAGAGGAGCAGTCTCTTGGCAGTCTAAGTTACAGAAGTGTGTTGCTCTATCAACCACAGAAGCAGAATACATAGCAGTTACTGAAGCCTGCAAGGAAGCTTTATGGATGAAAAAGTTTCTACAGGAATTGGGCTTGAAACAAGAAGGATATACTGTTTACTGTGACAGTCAGAGCGCCATTCACCTCTCCAAGAATTCAACATACCATTCTAGATCCAAGCATATTGATGTGAGATATCATTGGATTCGTGATGTGCTTGAGATGAAAGAATTACAGTTGGAAAAAGTGCATACCAATGAGAATGGTTCAGATATGTTGACAAAGTCTTTGCCTAAGGAGAAGCTTGAAGCATGTATGCGAAGAGCGGGCTTGGTACAGCCCACTATATGAGCTGGAGGTGGAGAATTGTTGGGTCCAGCCCATATGTGGGCTTGGACAATTGGGCCTATTGAGCCCAAATCAACAAATCAAAGAAATTAAAATGAGGAGAGAGAAGGTGAGGAAAGTAGATCTGATTGCAGCGTGCGTGCGGCGACGTGCCGGGAAAAAAGAGGAGAGAGAAATAGAGAGAGAAAGTAGGGTTTCTGAGTTTTTCTGCTTGACGATCGGTGGCCAAACGTTATCAGTTTCGGCTCAAATTTTATGTGGAGAATCCTTGCAGCAAACTCTACAATCATAACGGTGTTGATCTGCAGTTTACCATCTCTAAGGTACTTTCCTGCGATATCCACTTTGTGAGATCTAGAATTCTCTTCAGAGGAGATCCACCTATGTGTTGAAGATATGCTATTCTTGAGCCAAGATCTATGTTCTTGATGTTATTCTGATCCTCTAGTTATTCTAGAGAAGACCTAATGTAAACCTGTTATCATTATTATTGATAGTGGAAGTTTGAGGTGGACTACGGTCCCGTGGTTTTTTCCACATTGGGTTTTCCACGTTAAAAAGATTTGGTTGATTTATTGCTCTATTGTTTATGCTGTGCTAATTGATATTAGCATTTTGATATCAAGTTGGTATTTTGATGAGGAACCTATTTTGATACACAAAGAGGGAAAAGAATTATTCCGCATTAATAGGTTTCTTCCCAACAAAACAAACTACACTTATTAAAAAATTAGAATAATAATTTTCTTGCTATTTATATATTATGATTTGTGAAATATTATCTAAGTTTAATTTTAAAAATTATTAAATAGATAGATGAATAGAATGATTTTTAGAAGAGAATATTTTCTTTAAATACTAAATCTATGAATGTCTTAATTTTTATTTTAGATAAAAATATATTTAATCGAGTTTCTACTTATAACACTGTATGCGACATATAGCATATCTTTGAATTTACATATGAAGGAACTAATAGAGTAAAAAAATCTAAAATTAATCTTTTTAGTTATAGTCATGAGTTATTTAAAAAAAAGCCAAGCAAATTCATTAGTAACTTGTACACCCACCTTACCAATGTCATTAATAGATTGAAAGCATTAGGCAAAAGTTATACTAATCTTGAATTTGTGTGCAAGATTTTAAGCTTACTTCCCAAGAGTTGGGATCCAAAGATAATGATGATCTAAGAAACTAAAAATTTGAATAACTTTTTTTTTTCTTGAATAACTCATAGGATCTCTAATAACCTATAAAATTATATAAAAAACTCATGATAAAGAAAAGAAAAACTTACAAAAGAAAAATAAGAATATTACTCTTAAATGCAAAGAAGATTACTTAAGCGAAAGTTTAAGTGATGATGAGGAAGACATGACACTATTTTATAAAAAAATAAAAAAAATTATGAGGAAAGATAAGATAAATCATGCAAGAAGAGAATGTAAAATTAAAAGTGAGCCTAATAAAGATGCTGTTCTATACTATGACTACCAAAAAGTTTAGGTACTTTAAAAATAAATATCCACAATTGAAGAATAAGTCATCATTCCTAAAGAAAAAAAAGACACTTAAAGTTGTATAGGATGAATTAAGTGAGCCTGAGGCGGAAGAGTAACTTCTCAACAATAAGGTAACTAATTCCTACAAAATCTCTTTATCGTATGAAGAACTTAACGCATTTCATGACTTGTATAATGAATTTAAAAAGATTAGTTAAAAATATAGTTTATTAAAAAAAACATGTTTTACTTACTAGTTAGTTTAATGCACTAAAAAATGCTTATGACAAATGTAACTCAAAATCTTTTATTTCTTGCACTAGATATCAAAACTCAAAATCTTTTCATCTTCAACATAAGAAGAAAAATAAGTTCTTAAAACAAGCTCTAGTTGAATTTGATATTAAAATTAAATCACTTGATATGATCTTAGCTAAGCAAGTTCAAGCTTTTAAAAGAGAAGGGCTTAGTTTTTATTCAAAAAAAAATCAAATATGATATGACTAAATTTATTGAAAGACTAACCTTACATATCCCAAGAGCACACACCTCATTTAAAGGTATATGCAACTTTTGTGATAAACAAGGTCCCTATGCTTATTCTTGCTATCATAAAAAAATATTAACATATACATAAAATTTGTTTAGGTTCCAAAAGGCATTTTAAATCCAATCGCTAAGGCAAGAAAGGTAATTATAATATTGAAGGATTCAAAATTAAAAGAGTATTAAAATCAATCTTTTCTTCATTGTAGATATATTCTTCAAGCAAGAGCTAGGAGCAAAATGTGTCATCTTGATAGTAAATACTCAAGATATATAATTGGAGATCCTGTAAGCTTCTCAAAGCGAAATAAAGAATGCATCACCTTCAAAGATAATATTAAAGAAAAAAATTAGTGGCATCAAAAATATAACAAATCAAGTATTTTGATTGTAGATATATTTTTGGTAGATGATTTAAAATATAATTTAATAAAAATAACTAACTTTATGATAAAAGATATAAAGTTAAATTTGAATTATCATAGATAATAGAAATAAATATTGATAGTATTAAGAAACAATAACGTTTACACTATTGATCTTGATGACCTTAATTATGTAACTTGCTTTTCAACTTTAAATAATGATCCATGGCTTTGGCATATGTGACTAGGATATGCTAGCATGAAATTGATTTCTTATATTGGAACTAAAAAATTTATAAAAGGAATGCCTAAAATTAAATTTGTTATAGATAAGATTTGTAATGCATATCAATTATGAAAACATATCAAGAGTAGCTTCAAAACCAAAAACCAAATAAGTCATAGGATCAAGTCAATACTAGGGGGGGGGGGTGAATTAATGCTTATGATCAAAATTTTATCGATTCAAAATACTTTAATGATTTTGAAAAGCTTATTCAATGAAACCCATATCAGAATTGATATGGAAAGTGTGTTTCACTTAAAGTAAATATAATAAGTAATTTAAAATAGATAATAATAGTAATGAAGAGCAAAAAGAGAGTGTACACTAAATTTATAGTAGTTCGGTCATCATGACCTATATCTATTCCTTATTCCTCCTCCATTGAGGCCACCGACGTCCACTAATGGTCTTCCTTCAATAGATGAAGACCAGCCACCCTCTTATAATACTTTCTCATTTTCACGGGTTTAGGAGATAACCCTTATAAGCCTCACACCTGTTCTTGAATGATTACAAAACTAGAAAGGGAGGAGGAGGACACTTAGCAATTTTACAACCCAAAATCTTAAGATTTTTTTTTTCATTCTTTCGTGTTCTTTTATACAAGAAAAAGTGGGGTATTTATAGGCCTCAATGGCTTTAGAAATGGAGCCAAAAAGTATCTCATCCTAAGTTTTTGGATACTTGCGGTACCACCGCCATTATTGGGTGGTACCATTGCCTATAGATAGACATTAGGTGATACTACCGCCCAGTCTGGGCAGTACGATCGCCTAACAGAGCCTCGGAGACTAGGCTCTGGTGGTATCACCGCCTGACTGAGCCTTAGGTAGTGCCACCATCAGCCCTAGTGGTGCCACCGCTTGGGCCAGCTAAGGATAATTGAATGGGTCAAATAATAGGCCCAATTCAATACTAATTCGGGCCCAGTTGGCCCCTAATTAAGTTAGTAGGATTTCTCCTAAAATTAACTCAATTTAAAACCCTAACTATGATAATTAAGGCTAAAATAATTATGATACAAGGAATCTAAGTTGTCTGGCACGTCAATTGTTCAACCGAACTCTCGGTGAACTTTCAGCAAACTCCTAGCGATCTTCCGACGAGCTTTCGGTGAACTCCCGACAAACTTTCGGCAAGCTTTCGACGAACTCCCGGTGAAGTTCTGGTAAGCTTTCACTATATCATCCAATCCTTCAGTGTATCACCCGATTTATCCTGCCCGATGCCCAATCATTGACACCAGCTCAACATTGGATTCCTTTTTAATCGTTTTGTCTATCTCATGATCGTAGTTAGTCCTACATCACTTATCTCAACACATGGATTAGATCATTAATTCACCAATTGATTTCATTATAAAAATCTGAGATTCAATAATCTCCTTATTTTTTATGATAATAACCAATTGATGACGGAGTTAACCTTAACTCCTCCTATTTATATGCCATATTGAGATAAGGCAAACTTAAATTCAAAAGAAATCACAATCTTTGAATTTAAATGAAACTATTTCGATCATAGTGATCAAATATAATATATTATATTTAAATTATGCATCATTATAGCTTCAAATTATCAAAATTTAACATGTACAATGTCAAAACATTACAACTCATCACTTTAATACCAAAACTAAATTAACATTGCTTTGGCCATAACATACTTGATACTAAAGCATTCATCATTTCATGCATTGCATCATATCAAAGTGTGCAGAACATCATGTATGGTAACATTAAAGAGTACATAGAAGAATCCATTGCATCATATCAAAGTATGCAAAACATAATGCATGGTAACATTAAATAGTATATGGAAGAATCCGTCACATCATATCAAAGTGTGCAAAACATCATGCATGGTAACATTAAAGAGTATATTGAAGAATCTGTTAACTTAATTCTCCCCCTTTGTCATCAACAAAAAGAAGATATACACAAGCTATTCAGATTGTGGTAAATTGAAATGCCTAAATAGAATATTAAGTTGTCGATAAATTTGCTACATCTTGGTTAAGATCTGATCTTGACATATTTCAATTCGATCCAGTCAAGTCACTATGACATCGGTAGATGAGGAGGGTACTAGCTTTGTTGGAGGTGCTGCCTTAAAGGGACTAGTAGGAGGTGATTGACTTTCCCTATAGGTGTTTCTGCTTCTGGTTCAAGTGGGAGAGGATCAGTCCTCCTAGGGAATCTAGTCCAAACCCCATTTCTTATTATTCATCTTAATCTTCTTAATAGGTTTCTATTTATAATATTAAATCTATCTAGTTTCAAGGTTTTTTTATTTGGTGGAATGACTATATCATGTGTATGCATTAGTCTAGTAATCAAGCCACCATATAGAAGCATCATATCTTTTGTTGATAGTTCAATCATGTTTTGTCGTATCAGATATCCAAAACAGTTATCATGTCCTATCATGATCAAATACATTGTTCCTAATTCCATTTGACTAACTTCATCATGATGGTATTGTTTTGGAAGTAGAATACTTATCATGAAGTGATGAAGCAATTTTGTATTGAAAAGTAGCAAATGTTCATAACTTTTTGAAACGATAAACAAATTTGGATTATAAAAAATGATACCTATAACCTCAGAATATTTGATTTCAACCGATTATACCCCATTGTCCCCTAAAATAACAATCTCTTTTTTTCTTAGGAATTCCTATTATGTTACAAATTATACTATTCATAATGGGTATATAATGCCCTGAGAGATAAGTGGACACCCTATTGTGTTCATCCATATATAAGTTATTGTAAAATAACCGAACAAGTCTAGGATAAATGAGTTCACTAATTTAAAGAATTGGAAGGACATCTAAGTTAGCGAACCATTAACTTGGTTCCAAATCACTCAATTCTTCTAGATCTATATATTTTCCTTTATGTATACTTCTAAACTCAAAAGTTGGGAATTTAAGAGCATGTTGAGGGGGAATCAAAGAGTATGGAATCAAAGGTTTCATCTAATCTCCTCTTTTCTTTGTCCCTTGAGAATCTTCTAGATGCCATGAGGATTATATATATTATAAAAAATAAGAGGCAAAAATAAGTAATAAATGGAGAATGAGAGAAACAATTGGTTTTAGGAATTACCTTTATAGTTTAACCTTCTTGTGATCACCAAAAGGGGGTTTTGAGATTGATCCTTAGCTTTGTAAAGGAAAGTAATTTTCTAGAGTTTCTAGAGAGAGATAGTAAGAGGAATGAGGGGTGTGGAGCAGTTTAGAGGAGTATAGAGAGGGTTGGGGCTGGTTCTATTGCCAGCCCTAACTTTGGTTTTTATAGGGCAGGGTTGCGGGTGGTGGTACTGCCAACTGGGTGGTGCTACCACCTATAAGCAGTGCATACTGGCGGTGCTACCGCCAGTCCAATGGTGCCACCGCTGGTGCACTATTTTGCTCAAGTTATCACTATTGGATTTCTTTGTCTAGCATTTTTGCTTTGCTTTTGAGATGCAGCAAGCAATTACTCTTGCCTCCTTTTCTTTTGAGACAAGCAAGATCACAATTATTATGTGGTGCAAACACTCATTTGCGTAAATATCATATCAAGTCATTCTATGAAACGAAGTTTTATTTTCGTAAATAGAAAGAGGAAGGATTCATATGAAAAGATCAAATATACCAATGATCCATGAATTATATCTCTTCTTTTGTGAGTAGAGAGAGGGAGAATTTAAAGGAAGAGATCACTAAATGAAGGATAAAAAATCCTTGAATAAAATTTCAAGAAGGTGATAGGAAATGATCTCGATAAAAAGAAAACGCAAGTTATGAAAAATCAAGAAATTCAAAAAATGTATAGAGGAATTCATGCATTAGAAAGATTTAACATGTTTAATTCTCTTCTAATAAAATCAAATTATTCCTCATTTAAAGATTTTATAAAAATATAGACTAATTGATATTTTGTATTAATAAATTCTAAAGATATATCATGGTTATTAACATGATCTCTAATAAAATGATGCTTAATATCAATATGTATAGTTCTCGAATGTTGAATGGAATTTTTATTAAACATATTGCACTAGTATTATTACATTTTATATGTATATTTTTTAAGTAAATTTAATAATCTTCTAATGTATTTTTTATTTAAATGACTTGTGCACAACATGCACCTTTGCTAAATACTCTACTTTGATTGTAGATAATGCAACCGAGTTTTGTTTCTTGGAAGACTAAAAGACAAGTGCATAACTTAAGAGTTGACATGTTCCAAATGTACTTGTTCTATCTGTCTGACAACTAGTAAAATCAACACTATCATAAGCAATTAATTCAAGATTTTTAGTGTTTGGATACCATAATCCTATATTAGGAATTCCTTTTAGGTATCTAAAAATTATTTTAACAGCTTTTAAGTTAGACTGCTTGGGATTTGACTGAAATCTAGCATATAGTCTCACACTAAATATAATATCAGGTCTAATTGCAATGACGTATAATAAACTACCTATAATACCCTATAAGTCTTTTGATCAAAACCTTCTTCATTAATGTCCATATCTAATTTTGTAGAAGTGCTCATTGGTATATTTATAGCCTTAGCACTATCCATATTAAATCATTTTAATAGATCTAACGCATACTTAGTTTGACTAACAAAAGTTTCATTACTAAGTTATTTGATTTGTAAACCTAAGAAAAAGGTTAATTCCCCCATTAAACTCATTTCAAATTCATAGCTTATACTATTAGCAAAAGATTTACATAAAGACTCATTTGAAGACCCCAAAATGATATCATCAACATAAATTTGAACAATAAAAAAATATTTTTTTAAATATTTAATAAACAATGTAGTATCGACCTTGTCTTTAATAAAATTATTCTTAATTAGAAAGGAACTAAGTCTCTCGTACCAAGCTCTTGGGGCTTGTTTCAAACCATAGAGAGCCCTAGATAACTTAAAAACATAATTTAGAAAAGTGATATTCTCACAGGTGGTTGTTCAACATAAACTTCTTTGGAAATAAAGTCATTAAGAAAAGTACTTTTAACATCCATTTGAAATAACTTAAAATATTACAACTAGCATAGGAAAGAAGAATCCTTATGGCTTTAAGTCTAACCAAAGGAGCAAAGGTTTCTTTATAATGATACATTCTTTTTGGTTGAAACCTTTGGCCACTAATTTAGCATTATTTCTAATTATGAAATCAAGTTCATCTTGCTTATTTCTAAAGACCCATTTAGTATCAATTACTAAATGATCACTAGGTCTATAACAAGCTTTCATTCCTTATTTCTCTTAAATTGATTTAATTCCTCATGTATTGCAAAGACCCATAAATCATCTTTTAGGGCTTCGTCAATATATTTTGATTTAATTTTAAATAAGAAGGCTACATTAGTATAATAATTCTTAAATGAAGAACGAGTTTGAATACCTTTTGATATATCTCCAATGATTAGCTCCTTAGGATGATTATCAACATATTTTTAATCCTTAGGTAAGGATTCTTTAGAAGAAGATGTATCCAAGTCGCTTGGGGGAGGAGAGTTTTTATTCAAATTTAAAACATCAAAATTAATATCATCATCAAAATCATTTTTCTTAAATTCGGGAAGCTCATTAAATACAACATGGATAAATTCCTCTATAACCAAAGTTCTTTTATTATAACCAAAGTTCTTTTATTAAATATATGAAAAGCTTTAGATATAGAGAAATAATCAAGAAAAATGCCTTAACCAGATTTTGCATCAAATTTTCCTAAGGCATCTTTTTTATTTAAAATAAAATATTTATAATCGAAAATTTTAAAATATAAAATATTAGATCTTTTATTGTTCCACAATTCATAGGGAGTTTTGGAGAGTAATAGTCTTACGAGAACCCCATTCATGACATAGCATACTATGTTAACAGCTTCGACTCAAAAATATTTGGGTAGGCTATGATATTTTAATATTGTTTTTATCATTTCTTATAAGCTCCCAATTTTTTCTTTCAACTACTCTAGTTTGTTGTAGATTTCTTGGAGTAGAGAAATTATAGTTGTACCCATTTAGCTTACAAAAATTTTGAAAATCATGGTTTTGAAATTCACCATCGTAATCACTACGAATAGATGAAACCATAAAACCCTTTTAACAAGTTTAAAAAATTTTAAGAAACATTTAAAATAATCACTTTTGTGAGCCAAGAAGTGTGTCCAAGTATATCTACTAAAATCATCAACAATTACAAAAACATATTTACTACCTCCTAGGCTTGTTGTATCAATGGTCCAAATAAATCCATATGGATTAATTGTAGTGGTCTAGATGTGCTTATTTGATTCTTTGATTTGAAACTACTTTTTATTTATTTTCCTAATTGATATGCATCATAAACTTTGTCTTTGACAAATTTGATACTAGCCATTACTCTTATAAATTCTATAGTTGAAATATGAGAGATTAGTTTCATGCTAGCATGACCTAATCTCATATGCCAAAGTCATGCATCATTGTCTAAAGCCAAAAAACATGTTTCATCATAAAAATCATCAATATCAATAGTATACACATTATTTTTTTTAACACAATCATAGATCTATTTTTATGTGGTATTTTAATTATGCAAACATTAGATTCAAATTTAATAATATATCTTTTATCACATAATTGACTAATGCTTAGTAGATTATGTTTTAAACCATCTACTAATAACATATCTTTAATTAAAAGGTTTGATTTGTTACCTATATTTCCTTTCCTAATAATTTTTCTTTTGTTGTTGTCTCCAAAGGTGACAAATCCTTTGTCTTGGCTAATGAGCTTAGAGAAGTATGTTGGATCTCCGGTCATGTGCCTTGAGCATCCACTATTAAGGTATCATCTCTTGCTCCTAGCTTGTGATTGTAGACATATCTACAAGAAAGAAGGTTTTCTTTTAGGTACTCATTTAACCTCGGATTCCTCATAAATAGATCTACCTATCATTGAGTGATTTATGGTTCTTTTAGAAACCTAAACTAATTTGTGTGGGCTATACCTTTTATATGAACATTTGTAGGAAAAATGATCATATTTTCCATAAAAATTATATTTTTCTCTATGTGAGACATGTAATATAGGTCCTTTAACGAAGATAGTTGACTTTTGTTAAGTATTACTTACAAAGTCAATTCCTTCCTTTCTATGAACATAACCCTTATTAACAAGGATAATGCTTAGAGATTTATTTCCTATTTTAAAATTTTCTAACATTTCTTATTGTAAAATATTTTCTTTCTTAAGCGAATCTATCTCATCACACTAAGCACAAGAAGCTACCATACTATCATCACACTTATTTTTTAATTTATCAAATTCACTAAGAGAAACATGCTCCTTTTTTAACAACTTATATTTTTTATCAACTAGCTTACATTCATCATATAGATCATTGAAAACGATAAGTAAATCATCATAAGCTAAATAAGATTCGATTGAATCACTTACCTCGTCATTGAGCGCCATTGGAGCGTAGTTAGCAACTTCTTCTTTGTTGGTTGGCTCCTCATCTTCAGATGCACTCGAATCATCCCAAGTTACTTTGAGCATATTCTTTTTCTTTGATTGCTTCTTCTTTACTTGGGGATATTCATTTATGAAGTGCCCCGGCTTCTTACATTCATAGCAAATTACTTGGTCCTTTTTTAGTTCATTTTTGTTCTTAGTGTCTTGTTTTGTTTTGTTCCTTTTTAAGAATTTTTTAAACCTTCTTGTAAGAAGTGCCAAGTCATCATAATTATCATCGTCATCACTTGAGTTTTCACCCAAGTGGCCTTCTTTGGTTCTAAGTACCATGTCCTTCTTGTTCTTTGGAATATGGTTATCAAGTTTATCATGTGCTATACACGTCATTTCATAGGTCATCAAGGACCCGATAAGTTCTTCAAGCGGAAAGTTATTAAGATCTTCTACTTCTTATATTGCCATTACTTTAGGATCCTAACTTTTTGGAAGGGATCTTAATATCTTGTTAACAAGTTCAAAATTAGAAAAACTTTTACTAAGTGCTTTTAGACCATTGATGACATCCGTAAAATGGGTGTACATGTCTCTAGTAGTCTCGCTTAGTTTCATACGAAATAACTCATAGCTATGAACCAAAAGATTAATTTCTGACTTTTTAACCTTATTTGTGCCTTCGTGTGTGACTTCAAGTGTGTGCCAAATCCCATGTACAGTTTTGCATATAGAAACCCAATTAAATTCGTTCTTATCAAGAGTACAAAATAAAATGTACATTAATTCAAAGGGAGTCTTCTTTTTCAAATCATTCTATTCGTTCAATGGTTTGGAAGACTTTTCAAAACCACTTTCAATAATGTTCCATAAATCAAAATCTATAAAAAGTAAGAAGATTCTCATTCTAGTTTTTCAACACGTGTAGTCCATCCCATTGAACATAGGTGGATGAGTGATAGAAAGACCCTTTTCGTTGCTAGCAAAAGCCATCTCTCTTAGGTATTAAACCAAAAATAGAGAAACCTCGCTCTGATACTAACTGTTAGGTTCGAGTCGGCACTAAGAGGGGGGGTGAATTAGTGCTTACAATCAAAATTTTATCGATTCAGAAAACTTCAATGATTTTGAAAAGCTTGATTCGATGAAACTCGTATCGGAATTGATATCGTAAGTGTGTTTCACTTGAAGTAAATGTAATAAGCAATTAAAAACAGAGAACAATAGTAATAAAGAGCAAAAAGAGAGTGCACACCGAATTTATAGTGGTTCGGTCATCATGACCTATATCCACTCGCGATTCCTCGTCCGTTGAGGCCACCGATATCTATTAACGGTCTTCCTTCAATGAGTGAAGACCAACCGCCCTCTTACAATACTTTTTCCTTTTCATAGGTTTAGGAGACAACCCTTATAATTCTCACACCTCTTCTTGAATGATTACAAAACTAGAAAGGGAGGAGGAGGATACTTAGCAATTTTACAACCCAAAATCTCAAGATTTTTGTTCATACTTTCGTGCTATTTCATGCAAAAAAGAGTGGGGTATTTATAGGCTATAATGGCTTCAGAAATAGAGCTAAAAAGCATCTCATCCCGAGTTTCTAGGGTACTGGCGGTACCACCACCATTATTGGGTGGTTCCACCGCTTGCAGATTGACACTAGGCGATACCACCACCCAATCTAGGTGGTACAACTACCTGATAGAGCCTCAGAGATCGGGCTATGGCGACACCACTGTCTAATAGGATGGTACCACCGCTTAACAGCATTAACTGCTAGCAGTACTACCACCTAGTCTAAGCAGTACCATCGCCTAGTCTAGGCAGTACCACCGCCCAAACCACCTAGGGGCTAAGCCTCAAGCGGTGCCACTGCCAGCCCTAGTGGTGCCACCGCTTAGACCAACTAAGGATCATTGAATGAG
This sequence comes from Musa acuminata AAA Group, assembly GCF_036884655.1. Lineage (NCBI taxonomy): Eukaryota > Viridiplantae > Streptophyta > Magnoliopsida > Zingiberales > Musaceae > Musa > Musa acuminata. Next base: position 36,662,591 of record NC_088338.1, read on the forward strand.
CCAAATAATAGGCCTAATTTAGTTATAATTCAAGCCCAATTGGCCCCCTAATTAAGTTAATAGGATTTCTCCTAAAACTAACTTAATTTGAAACCCTAACTATAACAATTAAGGCTAAAACAATTATGATATAAGGAATCTAAGTTATCTGACACGTCAATTGTTCAACCGAACTCTCGGTGAACTCCCGGAGAACTCCCGACGATCTTCCAATAAGCTTTCAACAAACTCTTGGAAAACTTCCAGTGAGCTTTCGGCAAACTCCCAGCAAACTTTCGGTGAGCTTTCACTGCATCATCCGATCCTTTAGTGTATCACCTGATTCATCCAATCTGATGCACAATCATTGACTCCAGCCTAACATTGGATTCCTCTTTAATCGTTTTGTCTATCTCACGAGCGTAGTTAGTCCTCCATCACTTATCTCAACATATGGATTAGATTATTAATTCACCAATTGATTTTATCATCAAAATCTGAGATTCAACAATAAGTACCTCTAAACCTCTATAACTAATTCACATGAACTTATTTGGATATATTGATAACAAAAGTCTATGAGGTAGTAAATGTTAGTCATAGGTATTTTACAAGCCAATCACATGAGTATTGATACATGTGACATGCTACGTAATCTTTTTGCTTATTATTCTTATTGACATTTTTATACTTTATGTTGCATGTTGTATATACGATGATGTTATGCATAAGTATGATGATGTTATGCATAAGTTTATGATAACATGTTGCTTGGATTTTTGAATCCAAGAGTTCTATCAATATGACATATTGATAAGGGGAGTTAAGGTTAACTTCGTCATCAATTAGTTGTCATCATCGAAAAGGGAGAGATTATTGAATCTCGAATTTTGATAATGAAACCGATTGGTAAGTGTTTATGATTTAATCTATGTTTTGAGTGACGTAGGATGCTTCGATCAGGGAGAGACAATTAAAGCAGGAAGAATCACGTTGGGTTGGAGGAAAACATGTTAGAAGATTGGACGTCGGGCTAGAGGATCGATCGACGTATCGATAGAAGGCTTTGGGCCATGGATTTGGGCATCGGGCCAAGAAGAGTGGATATTGTGCCAAGGATATCGGAGTTGTGGAGATCAATTGGCCGATTAGGCAATAGGCCGCAAGATCGGACGATGCGTCGAAGAATCGGATGAAGCATTGATGGACCAATTACATGCCGGATGACATGATTCATGCTTAGTAATAATTGTCTAGATCGAAGTGTGTTTTTATGTGTGAAGGATTAACTACGATATCAAGGCATAAAGTAAAAATGAAATCGTGTTCTTGACTCCGGGACTTTATTTTTGCTTTATGCCTTGCTATCGTAGTTAATCCTACACACTTCGTTCTAGACAATTATTACTAAGCATGAATCATGTCGTCCGGCATGTCATTGGTCCATCGACGCTTCATCTGATTCTTTGATGCATCGTTCGATCTTATGGCCTATTGCCCAATCGACTAGTTGATCTCCACAACTCCGATATCCTTGGCACAATATCCGCTCTTCTTAGCCTGATGCCCGAATCCATGGCCTGAAGCCTTTTGTTAATATGTCGACCGATCCTTCGGCCCGACGTCCAATCTTCTGACATGTTTTCCTTCAGCCCAACATGATTCTTCCTGCATTAATTGTCTCTCCCTAATCGAAGCATCCTGCATCACTCAAAACATAGATTAAATCATAAACACTTATCAATTAGTTTCATTATCAAAATCCAAAATTCAATAGTCTCCCCCTTTTTTATGATGACAACCAATTGATGACGGAGTTAACCTTAACTCCCCCTATCAATATGTCATATTGATAGAACTCTTGGATTCAAAATTTCAAGCAACATGTTATCATAAACTTATGCATAACATCATTATATTTCTCCCCCTTTATCATTAACAAAAAGGAGAAGTTCCAACTATCAAGTGTTTGAGATATAAGTTCAAATCATTGCTTGAAAAACATAATATCAAGTTTTATCATCATGCAATTTGTAAGCTAGAAAATTTAGCAAATGTTACATCATGCAAGCTATCAAGTTTTAGATATGTAAGGTCGTAAGATAGCAAGTTTACAACATACAAGCTAGCAAAAATTTTGAAAGAAAATGAAAGATAGCTTTCTTATTGATGTGTGTAAGCTAGCGATTCTTGCTTCCTATTGCAATGTGCAAGTTGCAAGTTTTGCTTCTTGAGATAGGCAAGATAGTGATGTTCAAGATTGCAAGCTCTTTCTTCTCTTTTGAGAAGTATCATTTTTGCTTCCTTTATAAAGTGCAAGCTAGTAAAATTTTATCTCCCCCTTTGTCATTGTCAAAAACAAGGGAAGAATACAATGTTGTAGTTCTTTTCCCTTTACAACAATTTTCAAAGCGTGACAAAGATAAAGTATCAATCTTATTTCAATATGTTTGTGCATCATTATGGTTTCAATTTACAACATGCGCAATTTCAAAACTTTGCATATGGTATATGTACTTCATGCATGATATAAATAAATCAATCACCATGGGCATATCATACATGATATTCATGCATTCATGATACATCATGTTGGCAACAAATCATAGCATTTCAAATCATGATGGTATATACATATCAAATTATATTACATCCTATCATGCATGATCATAACTTCTTATTTGTTTGCATCAAAATAAATTCATGAGTATTTCATGCATAATTTCATATCATCACATGAAAAATATCAAGAGAATTTTGGTGATGAGATATACAAATCATGAAGAAAAATTATGAATATCAAGAGACATATTATGATTCTTTTTGGATAACTCAAATAGCGAAAAGAAAGAATCATAGTAGACAATCTTGATTTATAAAAAGAATTTTCAAGTTATAATATCAAGAAATCAAGAGAAACCATGATTCATTTTAACAAATCTTCTCTTAAATAAATAACGAAAAGAATTCTTAGGAAATCATGATATAGATAAAATTCATTCAATCTTGTAGGAGAAAAAGATATTAATTCATGCATATAAAATCTCTCAATTCATTATGAATCATAAAAATTGTAATTTCGAAAAATCATGATTCATTTAGGAAATTTTCCTCTTTAGTAAAATACCAAGAAAAATCGTAGGAGTATAAAGACGAGATCTTGATTAAAAAAAATATCTCAAGTAATTCCAGTAAACCAAGATCATGATTTTGATAAAACTTATTCAAATTCAGATTATCAAAATCATCAAAATCTCAACATTTATTTCAAGAGATTCAAAATGGCATAAATAATTTTATTGATCTCTTAGTGAAAAATCGATAAGGTAGGGATTGAGAAGTTTTCAAGAAAAATGCTTTTCTCTTTTTGTTTCAACTTATTGATTGATTTCATACATGTATGTTCTTTTTTTTTATGCCAAATTCATGCATCATTCATTAACACCAAAAAAGAACTTTCAAAAGATCGCAAAAATTATCATGCATAAGTTCGAAATATAAACTCGTTAAGCATGTTTTCAAATTATCATTACATTTTTATTAAAACATCAAGCATGGTTTCGTTGAATATAATGTTGAATGATTCTTAAAGATATCTAAACCTTTTTAGTTTTAATTTGTGTGATTGACTTTATATTAGCATGCCCAAATATTTGTTCTTATGTCAAAACCATGCATCAACGTTTAAAACAAAAAGATAAAAATATCATCAAGATCAAAAAGTGTAACACATAATTCCAAAACATATGATTTCAAATCATTACTTCAAGTCCTTATGCATAAAAATCATAAAGTATGATATAAATATTTATTTTCAAAATATTCATCATGATAAGGTATATAAGTCAAAGAAATTATTAAACATAAAGCATATTCATCAATCATGGTTTCATTGAGTATAAGGTATTTTCAAATAAAATAAAAAAATCATCAAGATATACATTATTGCTTCTTAAAACCTACATAGGATTTATCTTAAGTATTAGATTTAAGTCTAACATTTTTATTTATTTATCACAAAACATATAATTTTCATGATCATTTTCAAAATTACTAGAATGATAAGCATGATCCTAATTTTTTAACATTTTCATTATATTATTAACCATGCAATTTTCAAGAAAAATAATTAAACTAAATTAAAAATAACTCATTAAAAGCATCATGTAGTTTCGAAATAAATTAAGGGAGTTTCGTTTACCTCGTCGTCAAAAGCCATTAAGGCATAGTTTGCCACCTCGCCTTTGTTGATTTTCTCATCGTCTTCGGAGGAGCTCGATTCCTTCCAAAGTTCTTCCCCCTTCTTGCGTTCATAGCAAATAGTTACGTTCTTTTTATTCTATAATTTTTGTTTCATGAACTTTTTAAATTGCATAGTGATGAGTTCAAGTTCACTATCACTTGAGCTTATTCTCGAGTAGTCTTCAATTGTTCTTAGTCTGAAATCCTTCCTGTTATTTGGAAGGTGGTTCTCAAGTTCTTCACATGCATTGCACGTCATTTCATAGGTCATTAGAGACCCGATAAGTTCTTCGATTAAAAAAGTGTTCAAATTTTTTTATTCTTAAATAGCCATTATTTTCGAATCCCAATTTTTAGAAAGTGATCGTAAAATCTTGTTAACAACTTCAAAATTAGAAAAGCATTTTCCAAGAGCTTTTAAACCATTGACGATATCCATAAAACAGGTGTATATGTCAACAACGGTTTCACTCGATTTTATTCAAAAAAGTTTAAAATCGTCCATTCAAATATTGGCTTTAGAATCTTTAACTCTAGTAGTGCCTTCGTGTGTGATTTCAAGAGTGTGCCAAATATCGAAAGTCATTTTGCACATATAAATATGATTAAACTCAGTTTTATCCAAAGCGCAAAATAGAGCATTCATAGCTTTAGCATTTAAGGAAAACGTTTTCTTCTCCAATTCATTCCATTCTTTCATTGGAGTAGAAGACCTTCGAAAACTGTTTCCAATAATATTCTATAAATTTAAATCCAAGGAAAGTAAGAAAACTCTTATTCGAGTTTTTCAATATGTGTAGTCCGTCCCATTGAACAAGGGAGGACGAATGAGAGAGTGACCATCTTGAAAGCCGAAAAGAGCCATTTCTCTTAGATGTTAAACCAAATAAGAAATACGAGGCTCTGATACTAATTGTTAAGAATGAGTCGGCACTAAGAGGGAGGGGTGAATTAGTGCAGCGGTAAAAACCATGTCGGTTCTGAAATCTTCTTTTGTTTCGTACGATAAAATCGATTTCAGAAACTTACCCAACTTAAAAGCATTTTCGTAAAGATAGCTTGAAAGGATACGAAAGAGCATAGTGGATGTAAAGCAAGTTAGGAGATTTGTAGTAAAGTAAATTGCTCAAATATAGAAAGGCAAACTAGAGAAGAACACGCCGATTTTATAGTGGTTCGGTCGTCGTGACCTACATCCACTCCACCGATTCCTCTTATGTCAAGGCCACCGGCATCCACTATCGATCTTCCTTTAATAGGCAAAGATTAACCTCCTTCTTACACCCCTCTTCTCCTTTTCACAAGTTTAGGAGATGACCTTTACAAGCACACACTTCTCTCTAAACAGAATTCTAAGTTTAAGCTAGAGGAGGGAATTTCTCAAGAGATTTCTACAGCATTTTCTCACTTTTAAACTCTTTGTGCTTGTTTTTATTAACCAGGGATGAGAGGGGTATTTATAGACTTTAAGTTGATTCAAACTCAAAGCCTAAAAAGGTCTCATCCCAGGTTTCCTAGGTACTAGCGGTACCATCGTCATTCTTGGGTGGTACTGCCACCAAAGGTTCTGCTACTCAGCGGTACCACCGCCTGAAAGGGGCGATACCACCGCTGGCCGCATTAGTGCCGATGGTACCACCGCCCAGCCTAGGCAGTACCACCACCCAGATTTTTTGGGGTGCTATTGCCTAGGCGGTGCCACCGCTGGCCAGGGTTTCAGGACCCTAGTTGGGCCTTGAATCTAGCCCAAACCAGCGCAAGTTCGGGCCCAATTGTTCCCTAACAGAGTTGATGGGATTACCTCCTAATCCCAACTCTAATTATGTACTAACTACGATTCCTAAGACATATTCTAAGCAAGATAAGTTCGATTTCTTTCGGCGAGCTTCCGACGAACTTCCGACGATCTCTCGGTAATGTTTCGGCGGACTCCCGGCAAGCTCCTAGACTTTACGACGATCTTCTTGGCGAGTTCCATTGAGCTTCTTTGGCAAGCTCCTGGACTTCTCGGTTGGTTCCGGTAGAACTTCGATGAACATCAGAACTTCCAACAAAATCGCGTTCATGACTCCGGTACTTCATTTTTGCTTTATGCCTTGCTATCGTAGTTAATCCTACACACATAAAAATACACTTCGATCTAGACAATTATTACTAAGCATGAATCATGTCGTCCGGCATGTCATTAATCCATCGATGCTTCGTTCGATTCTTCGGTGCATCGTCCAATCTTGCGGCCTATTGCCCAATCGGCTAGTTGATCTCCGCAACTCCGATATCCTTGGCACAATATCCGCTCTTCTTAGCCCGATGCCCGAATCCATGGCCCAAAGCCTTATGTCGATACGTCAACCGATCCTCCGGCCTGATGTTCAATCTTCTGACATGTTTTCTTTCGGCCCAACATGATTCTTCCTACTTTAATTGTCTCTCCCTAATCGAAGCATCCTGCATCACTCAAAACATAAATTAAATCATAAACACTTATCAATTGGTTTCATCATCAAAATATGATATTCAACACTAAGAATAATAAGCAAAAATATTAATAAAAATAATAAGTAAAAATGTTAGGAATGAGTCGGCACTAAGAGGGGGGGGTGGGGGGGAGGAATTAGTGCAGTAGTAAAAACCACGTTGGTTCCGAAATCTTCTTTTGTTTCGTACGATAAACAATTTTGAAAACTTGCTCAGCTTGAAAGTGTTTTCGTAAAGATAGCTTGAAAGTATACGGAAGAGCATAGTGGATGTAAAGCAAGTTAGGAGGTTTAAAGTAAAGTAAATTGCTCAAATATAGAAAAGAAAACAAGAGGAAAACATACCGATTTTATGGTGGTTCGGTCGTCGTGACCTACATCCACTCCACCGATTCCTCTTCCATCGAAGCCACCAGCATCCACTATCGATCTTCCTTTAATAGGCGAAGATCAACCTCCTTCTTATACCCCTCTTCTCCTTTTCACAGGTTTAAGAGACAACCTTTACAAGCACACACTCCTCTCTATACAGAATTCTAAGTTTAAGCTATTGGAGGGGATTTCTCAAGAAATTTCTACAGCATTTTCTCACTTTTAAACTCTCTGTACTTGTTTTTGTTAATCAGGGATAAGAGGGGTCTTTATAGGCTTCATTTTGATTCAAACTCAGAGCCTAAAATGGTCTCATCCCAGATTTCCTGGGTATTAGCGGTACCACCGCCGTTCTTAGGCGGTTCTACCATAGTAAGTTCTGCTACTGGGCGGTACCACTGCCTGATAGGGGCGGTACCACCGATGGTAGCATTACTGATGGTGGTACCACCCCCCCCTCTCAGTGCCAACTCGTTCCTAACATTTTTTCTTATTATTCATAGTGTTTAATCTTGGATTTTGATGATGAAACCAATTGATAAGTGTTTATGATTTAATCTGCATTTTGAGTGATGCAGGATGCTTCGATCAGGGAGAGACAATTAAAATAGGAAGAATCATATTGGGCCAGAGGAAAACATGTCAGAAGATTGGGCGGTACCACCGCTCAGATTTCCTGGGGTGTTGTTCCCCAAGCGGTGCCACCACCGGCCAAGATTTCAGCACCCTGGTTGGGCCTTGAATCCGCCCCAAACCAGCTCTTCTTGGCTTGATGCCCGAATCCATGGCCTAAAGCCTTCCATCGATACGTCGACCGATCCTCCAGCTCGACGTCCAATCTTCTGACATGTTTTCCTCTGGCCCAATATGATTCTTCCTACTTTAATTGTCTCTCCCTGATCGAAGCATCCTGCATCACTCAAAATGCAGATTAAATCATAAACACTTATCAATTGGTTTCATCATCAAAATATGAGATTAAACACTATGAATAATAAGAAAAAATGTTAGGAACGAGTTGGCACTGAGAGGGGGGGGTTGAATTAGTGCAGCGGTAAAAACCACATCGGTTCTGAAATCTTCTTTCATTTTGTACGATTAAACTGATTTTGGAAACTTGCTCAACTTGAAAGGGTTTTTGTAAAGATAGCTTGAAAGCATACGGAAGAGCATAGTATATTTAAAGCAAGTTAGGAGGTTTGCAGTTAAATAAATTGTTCAAATATAGAAAAGCAAACCAGAGAAGAACACATCGATTTTATAGTGGTTCGGTCGTCATGACCTACATCCACTCCATCGATTCCTCTTCCGTCAAGGCCATTGGCATCCACTATCGATCTTCCTTTAATAGGCGAAAATCAACCTCCTTCTTACACCCCTCTTCTCCTTTTCACAGGTTTATGAAACAACCTTTACAAGCACACACTCCTCTCTAAACAGAATTCTAAGTTTAAGCTAGAGGAGGGGATTTCTCAAGAGATTTCTATATCATTTTCTCACTTTTAAACTCTCTTTGCTTGTTTTTGTTAACCAGGGATGAGAGGGGTATTTATCGGCTTCAAGTTGATTCAAACTCGGAGCCTAAAAAGGTCTCATCCCAAGTTTCCTGGGTACTGGTGGTACCACTGTCGTTCTCGGGCGATACTACTGCCGTAGGTTCTGCTACTGAGCGATACTACCATCGTAGGTTCTGCTACTAGGCAGTACCACCGCTTGGTAGGGGTGGTACCACCGTTGGCAGCATTACTGCCGGCGGTACCACCGCCCAGATTTTCTAGGGTGTTGTTCCCTAGGCGGTGCCACCGCTAGCCAAGGTTTCAACTCCCTGGTTGGGCCTTGAATCCGGCCCAAACTAGCCCAAATTTGGGCCTAGTTGGCCCCTAATAGAGTTAATGGGATTATCTCCTAATATCAACTCTAATTATGTGCTAACTACGATTCCTAAGATATATTCTAAGCAAGATAAGTCTGATTTCTTCCGGTGAGCTTCCAACGATCTTCCGGCGAACTTCCGACGATCTCTCGACAATGTTCCGACGGACTTCCGGTAAGCTCTTGGACTTCACGACGATCTTCTTGGCGAGTTCCAATGAGCTTCTTTGGCAAGCTCTTGGACTTCTCGGTTGGTTCCGGTAGAACTTCCGACGAACGTCCGAACTTTCGATGAACTCTCGAACTCCCAACGAAATCGTGTTCTTGACCTTTAAACCTCTACAACTAATTCACATGAACTTATTTGGATATATTGATAACAAAAGTCTATGAGGTAGTAAATGGTAGTTATATGTACTTTACAAGCCAATCACATGATTGATGACACATGTGATATGCTACGTAGTCTTTTTGCTTATTATTCTTATTGACATTTTTACACTTTATATTGCATGTTGCAAATATTATGATATCTATAGATTTGTGCAATAAGAATCAGATTATAATGAGATCATAATAATGAGATCGATTTGCCTTTAAACACAGATCCTAAATAATCTCGGTCATAGGTTACTTGAGAGGGACATCGAAATAACTAAACAGACTAGTATATTGTATACCCATCCATATGATGGAGGTGACTGGTTTCATAGCTACTCATGTGAGGACATTAGAGATATAGTGTAGGTACTCATTGGAGAATGAGTTCACTTATTGATATACTCACGGAATGTTGAATGATTAATAATACTTATTATCAAACAGCAATTCTATGGTCCAAATTATGTATTAGTTACTTAGATTTGAGATACTAAAGATGTCCTATATGAGTACTTCACTCTTTAATACTGGACTTATAGGTTTGAAAGTTTCAGATATAAGACAATCGATCATCGGGAGTGGTAGCTAACCTTACAAGGGCAATTGAATGTCAATAAAGGATCATTCGCTTGCGATGTCATAAGAGGAATATCCTATGTATTCTTGCTCAAGTAAATCCTTGGCTATGGTCAGTTAGATTGAGAGAGAAAGAGTTCTCCAAGAGAATCTGATTAGAGCAAGACTCAAGTAGATTCTATTTGGGCTTGATAGCACCATGCCCGATATACGGTCTTTTGGATATTAGATAGATGAGGCACTATAGATATATAGTAATTGAGGACAGAAATATCTAATGGATTGGATTCCTCTATATTGTTTGGGGACTGTGACGTTGTGGCCTAGTACGTCCGTAATTGATAAGTTGGGTGAATTATTATGGAGATGATAATTCACTAAGTCAGAAGGAGTTTTGATAGGTATAACTAATGGCCAGCTTGATATTGGGCCTAGAGGGTCACATATATATGGTAGGTGTTATGATAAGTAGAGGTTCAGATATGAGATATTCGTTGGAGCTTCTATCATATTGGATATCCAATAAACTCTTGAATTATTGAAACTTATAGATAAAATCTAATAAGAGTCAATAAAAGATTATTGGATAGAGATTTACTAATCTAAGAGGCTTGGATAATTGGATAAAGATCTGGTACCCAATAGGGCAGGATCTATTAGGGTTAACTGATAGGTGTTGAATCTCATATTTTAATGATAAAACCAATTGATAGTCTTTATTTGATCTGTGCTTTGAGTGAAGTAGAAAGCTTTGATCAAGGAGAGGCAAATTGATTAAAGCATGAAGAATTATGTTGGGATAGAGTGGAACATGTCAAAAGATTGGACGTCGAGCCAGAGGATCGATTGATGTATCGGCAAAAGGCTTCGGGCCATGGGTTCGAGTATCGGGCCAAGAAGAGTGAAAATTATGCCAAATAAATCGGAGTTACAGAAGTCAACTGGCCAATTAGACAATAGGTCGTAAAAGAGGATGATGCGCCAAAAATTCAGATGAAGCGTTGATGAACCAATGATATGCCGGACGACATTTGATTACCTTTATAATAATTATCTAGATCATAGTAGGTTTTAGGTATAATTGAGTTGGAATTGGGCTAACTAAATTAAGGGCCAATTGGGCCTAAGTTTGGGTTGTGTTGGGCCAAGTGAAAGGCCCAAATAGTGATCTAACTGGTGGAACCATTATGGAATAGTCTCCGAGACTGTGTTAGGCAGTGGTACAACCCAAATAATCTCCCAAGTAGTGGTACCGCCCAACACAGGCGATGGTACCGCCAATACCCTAAAAATCGAAGATAAGACACTTTTAAGCTCCAAGTTTGAATCCACTTGAGGCCTATAAATACCCCTCTCATCCCTGGTTAACATACATAAGAATTAAGAGCAAAAAAGGAGGATAACTCTGTTGTAATCTTGTGTGAACTCGTCTCAAACTCTAAGTGTTAGTGAAGTCTAAAAGAGGAGGTTGTGGGGGTGTAAAGGTTCTCTCCTGAGCCTATCAAAAGAAGAATAGAGTTGTAAAAGGGTAGTTGATCTTCGTTCATTGAAATAAGATCGTTAGTGAATGTCGGTGGCCTCAATGGAAGAGGAATTGGCGGAGTGAATGTAGGTCATGATGACCGAACCACTATAAAAATCTGGTTTGTATTTACTTCTTGCTATTTTCCTTTATTGTAAACTAAATTCTTACTTTTACTATGCTTCTACATGCTTTTAAGTTAAGCATTTCCGATATCGTTTTTCATCGAACGAACTATATTTTTAAACGATGACGTTTTTATCTATTGCACTAATTCACCCCTCTCTCTTAGTGTCAACTCGATCCTAATAGTTGGTATCAAAGCTAATCAAATATTGTTCGGCATGTCATTGGTTCATCGGCGCTTTGTTCGAATCAAGGTGGCTTGGGATGAATCAAGTTAGCTTGGAATGAATCAAGTTCATCCGAAGATGAAGAATAAACCAACAAAGGCGAGGTGGCAAACTATGCCTTAACGACTTTCGACGATGAGGTAACCAAAATCCCTTTGCTTTATTTTGAAATTACTTGATGCTTTTCATGAGTTATTTTTAATTAGTTAGTAAAAAATAAAAAAAATATATATTAGGATCATGCTAGTAATTTTGAGAATGATAATGACAATTGCATGTTTTATGAAAATATAACAAAATGTTAGATATAAATCTAATGATTATACACCAAATAATATTAATCTTATATATGTTCTTAAAAAGCAATAATGTGTATTTGGTTATTTCCGTATAGCTTTTCGATTTTGATTAAAGATGCTTTATGTTCAAAGAATCCATGCTTGATGATCTAATAATGCATAATGATCATGCTTAATGAGTTTATATTTCGAAATTATGCATGATGATTCTTGTGATTTATGGATTATCGATTTTTACTATAATAAAACTTCTTTTTCAGTTTTAAATGTTAATGTATGTTTTTATTTAGCATAAAAATTTGGGCATGCTTATATGAAATCAATCATATGAATTGAAACACTAAAAAGAAGAAAGCTTTCTCCTTGAAAAATTTTTTCTCTCTACTTTATCGATTTTTCAAAAAGAAGAATAATGAATCTATTTATGTTATTTTATAAATCTCTTGAACTATTAAAGTGATTTTGATGACTTAGATTTGAATGAGTTATTAATCCAAATCATGATCTTGATTTTTCGATATTTGATACTTGAAATCTTTATGTGAATTGAGATCATTTTCTCATTGTTTCTTTTTGCTATTCACTAAAGAGAATATTTATCAAAATGAATCTTGTCTTTTGGTATTCACATGATCTTATCTTTCATGATATGATATTTATAATTCCTTGTATTCATGAAATATATCTTATCACAAAAATTTTCTTGTTATCCTTCATATGATGATATGAAATTATGCAATACTCATGATATTATGTTGATACATGCAAATGAGAAGTTATGATCAATGCATGGTAGGATGTAATGTTATTTGACAAATTGATACCATCATGATATGAAATATTTATGATTTTGAATGATGCATGCAATACTTATGATTTTATTATGATAATATATATAATATATTACATATGATATGATGTGAATCATGATTAAAATTGATTTGACTTGAATTCAATTTGAATTTAAGATTTATCTCAATTATGGCATATTACAATAAGAATGATACTTTATCTTTGTCATAATTTGAAAATTGATATAAAAGGAAATAAAGTGCACCATTGTTTTATTATTCCCCTCTTTTTACCTATAACAAAAGGGGAGAAACTAAATGATGAATGTTTGGTACCAACAATCATGAAGTGATAAATACTTAAAAAATATTGATTTAATGTTTGGTATCATGAATTCTTTAGTATCATGTATGATATGCCTATAGTGATGATTGATTGTATTATGTATGAAGCAAGGATGAAATATAATGGTTTAAAATTATGCATGTTATATACTGAAGACTTAAAACCATGTTTTGGTATCATGCATACCCAAGTAATATTGATTTAAAAATTTATTGATTTAGTATCATGCCCAACGTGATAATGATGATGGCTTGATATTTCTTACAAGAAAACTTTATGGGTTAAGATTTATTTTTTTATCCAAATTATGATCTTGATTCCTCGATATTTGATACATAAGATTTTTCTATGAATCAAGATCTTATTTTTAAACTCTCATATTTTTTTTGGGAGATTTGTCAAAATAAATCATGTCTTTTAGTATTCATGACTTGATCCTTTATGATATGATTTCTTTGTATTTATGGCTTGTATGCCTTGTAATGATTATAATATTTTACACTATTGTATCATTCCCTTCCTTTTGACAATGACAAAGGGGGAGAAAAATTGCTAGCTTACATATTTCAAAGGGAAGTAAAGAACTTGCTAGCTTGCACTTCTCAAAATAGAAGAAAGAACTTGCTATCTTGAACATCACCAATAATTGCTAGCTTGCAATCTCAAGAAAAGCAAAAGTGTTATCTTGCATATCTCAAAAAAGAAGTTAAATTTGTAAACTTGCACAACTCAAAATTATTGCTAGCTTGCAAATTGTAAAATGATGTAAAATTTTGCTAGCTTGCACTTTGTCAAGGAAGCAAAAAAATTACACTTCTCAAAAGAGAAGAAAGAAAATTACTAACTTACATAATGATAAAACTTAAGATTATATTTATAATGCAATGATTTGAAATTTTATATCAAAAACTTGCGAGATGAACTTCTCCCTTTTGTTGATGACAAAGGGGGAGAAGTTATGATAATGATTATGCATATAATGATGTATTAAAATTTTGATTATGCATGATTTTATGATGACATCTTGTTTGGATTAATAATTAAAATTACCTTGACTTGAATTCATTTTGAATTCAAGGTTCTATTAATATGGCATATTGATAGGGGGAGTTAAGGTTAACTCTATCATCAATTGGTTGTCATCATCAAAAAGGGGGAGATCATTGAATCTCATATTTTGATGATGAAATCAATTGATAGTATTTATTTGATTTGTGTTTTAAGTGATGCAGGAAGCTTCGATCAAGGAGAGACAAATTGATTAAAGCAGGAAGAATAATGTTGGGTCGGAGTGAAACATGTCAAAAGATTGGACGTCGAGCCGGAGGATCGGTCGACGTATTGGCAGAAGGCTTCGGGCCATGGGTTCGGGCATCGAACAAAGAAGAGCAGAAATTATGCCAAGGAAATCAGAGTTACGAAGGTCAACTAGCCAATTGGGTAATAGACCACAAGAGAGGATGATGCGCCGAAGATTTGGATGAAGCACTAATGAACCAATGACATGTCGGACAATATTTGATTAGCTTTGTAATAATTGTCTAGATCGAAGTAGGTTTTAGGCGTAATTGAGTTAGAATTGGGCTAACTCAACTAAGGGCCAATTAGGCCCAAGTTTGAGCTGTGTTGGACCAAATAAAATGCCCAAATAGTGACCCAACCAGTGAAACCGTCATGGCACAGTCTCTAAGATTGTGTCAGGTAGTGGTACTACTAGACTAGGTAGTGGTACTGCTAGACTAGGCAGTAGTACCACCCAATATCAGTGTTGCAGGCGGTGGTACTAGCAGTACCCCGAAAATCAAGGATGAGACACTTTTAGGCTCTAAGTTTAAATCCACTTGAGGCCTATAAAAACCCCTCTCATCCCTGGTTAACATACACAAGAATTGAGAGCAAAAAAGGAAGAAAATACTATTGTAATCTTGTGTGAACTCTTCTCAAACTCTAAGTGTTAGTGAAGTCTAAAAGAAGAGGTTGTGGGGGTATAAAGGTTCTCTCCTAAACCTATCAAAAGAAGAATAGAGTTATAAAACGATAATTAATATTTGCCCATTGAAAGAAGATCATTAGTAAATACCAATGGCCTTGATGAAAGAGGAATTGGCGGAGTGGATATAGGTCACGATGACCAAACCACTATAAAAATCTGGTTTGCATTTACTTCTTGCTATTTACCTTATTGCAAACAGAATTCTTACTTTCACTATGCCTTTGCATGCTTTCAAGTTAAGCATTTATGATATTGATTTTCATCGAACGAAAGAGATTTTTGAACCGACGATGTTTTTATCCACAGCACTAATTTACCTCTCTTAGTGCCAACTCGGTCTTAACAATAGGAACCTCTATAAATAGGAGGAGCCAAAAGCTAACATAAGCTAGTCATCTCTTGGTTGCCTCTCCTATTCTCCTCCCTCTCCTCTCCTCCTCAACTAATAGCCCTAGTTGAGGGTGTGTGGACACTGAGAAGGGCTAGCCCCTTTTTGATCATGTGGTGTGCATGGAGAGGAACATTGTGTAGTGATTTGAGGAACATTTTTATCACATCTACCATATGGATCACCGTTAGAGAGGATAACAATTGACCTCCTTTATCTACTCCTATAGATCTGAGATTTTTCTATTAGGAACGAGTCAGTATTAAGAGAGGGGGCTGAATTAGTGTAGCGAATAAAAATATCAGTTTGAAAAATCTTCGTACGATGAAAACCGATCTCAGAAGATAACTTAAAATTCTATGCTTGTTTGTAAGCACAGTGAAAGCAAAGTAAGGAAGATAGTTTGCAGTAAAGGTAAATTACACAAACAGAAATGCAAACCAAGTTTTATAGTGGTTCGGTTATCATGATCTACATCCACTCCTTCGATTCCTCTTCCATCAAGGCCACTGGCATCCACTAACAGTCTTCCTTCAATAAACGAAGACCAGCCTCCTTCTTACAACTCTATTATCCGTTTGACAGGCTCAGGAGAGAACCTTTACACCCCCATAACCTCCTCTCTTAAACTTCACTAACACTTAGAGTTTGTGAGGAGTTCACATAAGATTACAACATTGTTTTCTTCCTTTTTTACTCTTAATTCTTGTGTATGTTAACTAGGGATAAGAAGGGTATTTATAGGCCTCAAGTGGATTCAAACTTGGAGCCTAAAAGAGTCTCATCTCAGGTTTCCTAGGTCCTGACGGTACCACTGCTTGTGTTGGGTAGAACCACCATCTACAGCATTGACACTAGGTGGTACCGCTGCTTGGGAGACTATGTTTGGGCAGTACCACCGCCTAGACTGGCGATACCACTGCCAAACACTAGGCGGTACCATCACTCAGTCTGACGGTACCACCGCTTGACACAATCTCGGAGACTATGCCTCGTAGATTGAGCCACTAGCAGTGCCATCGCCTAACCCAACTTTTGGATCACTGAATGGACTTTTCTCTTGGCCAAAAACAGCCTCATTTTGGGCCCAATTAGCCCCTAATTGAGTTGGCTTAATTACATTCTAAACCGACTCAATTAGATTATAAACTAACTTGATCTAGACATAATCGATTACAAGCGAATCCTTGTTGTCAGGCATGTCATTCATCCGACGCTTCATCCAATCCTTGGCGCATTGTCCTCTCATTTGGTGTATTGCTCAATTGATATATTTTCTTCTCGCAATATCCGATCTTCCTAGCGTAACGTCCGATCTTCTTGGCCTGATGCCTAAATTCATGGCCTTAAGCCTTCTGCCGATACGTCAATCGTTCCTCCATCCCAACGTTCATCTTCTGACATGTTTGCTCTGGCCCAATGTCTGATTCCTCCTACTTTAATCGATTTACTTTTTCTGGTCTAAGCTAGTCCTACATCACTTAAATGCACATTAGATGACAAATACATCAATTGATTTCATCATCAAAATTCGAGATTCAACAATCTCCCTCTTTTTGATGACGACAACCAATTGATGACAGAGTTAACTTTAACTCCTTATATCAATATGCTATATTGATAGAACTCTTGAATTCAAGTTGAATTCATTTCAAAGCAATATTTCATCATGAATATTTGTAACATGTCATCATAAAATCATGCATAATCAAATTTTCAATACATCATTTAATGCATGATTGTCATCATAACTTCTCCCCCTTTGTTATCAACAAAAAGGAGAAGTGCATTTAACAAGTTTTAAATCATTGCATTATAAATATAATCTCAAGTTTTATCATCATACAAGCTAGCAATAATTTTTTTAAATATGCAAGCTAGCAAGTTTTGAACATGTAAGCTAGCAATTTTTAGAGATGTGCAAGTTTAGCATGTTTGTTTTTCTTGAGATAGCAACTTTTTGCTTCTTTTTAGATTACAAGCTAGCAATTTTTACAATATGCAAGTTTTACAACATACAAGCTAGCAAATTTTTTCATTACTTTACAACATGTATAATTACCAATTCATCATTAATTTTAAAGATGTGCAAGATTATAAATTTTGTAAGTTTGCATTTTTGCTTCTTAAGATAGGTAAGCTAGCAATTTTTGGTGATGTTCAAGATAGCAAGTTCTTTCTTCTCTTTTGAGAAGTGTGATTTTTTGCTTCCTTTGCAAAGCGTAAACTACCAAATCTTACAAATATTAGAATAAGCAAGCTAGCAAACATTTGCTTCTTTTACAATTTGTAAGTTTGTAATTTTTTGCTTCTCTTTGAGTTGAGTAATCTAGCAAGTTTTGCTCCCCTTTTGTCATTGTCAAAAAGAAGGGAAGAATATAATTTTGTATTTCTTTTTCCTTTACATCAATTTTCACATCATGACAAGGATAAAATATCAATCTTATTTCAATATGGCATATTGAAATAAGGTATCATTTCGGAAAATGATAGTTGATGACTTTCACATCATTTCATCAAAAAATCATAAATATTGCATGCATCATTCCAAATCATAAATATTTCAATCATGATGGTATCAACATGTCAAATTACATTATATCCTTTCATGCATGATCATAACTTCTCATTTGTATGCATCAAGATAATATCATGAGTATTTCATGCATAATTTCATATCATCACACGAAGAATATCAAGAAAAATTAATTGGGTGATGAGATAAACACTTCATGAATACAATGAATCATACTATGAAGGATAAAATATCAAAGATCATGAAAGATTAAGTCATGAATATTAAATGATATGATTTATCTTGACAAATCTCTCTTTTAGTAAATAACAAAAAGAAACAAGGGAGTTCAAAAACAAGATCTTGATTCAAAAAAATTTTCAAGAATCAATATCGAGAATTCAAGATCATGATAAATATATTCCTATAGCAAAAGGTGTCATGAGAGAACACATAAAGGATTTCGATTCATGTATAATATCTCTCAATTCATTATGAATCATAAAAATTGTAATTCCAAAAAATTATGATTCATTTGGATAGTATATAGCAAAAAGAAACATCGAGGATAAAAGATCTTGATTCATATAGGGCAAATCTCAAGTTATAAACATCAAAAAATCAAGATAAAAATCATGGTTACATAAAACTCATCTAAATTCAAATCAACAAATCATCAAAATCACTTTCAAGAGATTCAAAATGGCATAAATAACTTTATCAATCTCTTAGTAAAAAATCGATAAAATAGAGAAAAAAAAAATTTTCAAGGAGAAAGCTTTCCTCTTTTTAAGTGTTTCAACTTATGTGATTTACGTGTTTCAATATTACATGATTGATTTCATATAAGCATGCCCAAATTTTTATGCCAAATAAAAACATGCATCAATGTTTAAAACCAAAAAAACAACTTTCATTACGACAAAGATCAATAAGTCATAAATCATCGAGCATAATTTCAAAATATAAACTTATTAAGCTTGACTTCAAATTATCATTACATTATTTCATCAAGCATGATTTCATTAAACATAAAGCATCTTCAATCAAAATCATCATGACAAAAAATATAACACATTAAACATAAGAATTCTTCAAACAAGAGATTTGATTTATCATTTTAATTCCAATGATAATAAATTTTTCTTTTTATGTGTTTCATTTTATATGATTGGTTTCATATAAGTATGCTCAAGTTTCTCATATGAAAACCATCCATCATGTTTAAAATCGAAAAGCAATACAAAATCATCACGATACACATAATTGTTTCTCAAATACATACATAAGATTAATCTTACTAGGCGTATAAGCATTAGATTAACATTTTATTGTATTTTCATAAAATATGCAATTGTCATGATCATCTTTTCAAAATAGCTAGAAATAGAAAAGCATGATCCTCTTTTATTTATTTATTTATTTTTTACATTTTATATACTAATTTAAAAATAACATATGAAATACATCAAGTAATTTTAAAATAAAGCAAAGAGGTTTTGGTTACCTCATTGTCAAAACCGTTAAGGCGTAGTTTGCCACCTCGCCTTTGTTGGATTATTCTTTATCTTCGGATGAACTTGATTCGTCCCAAGCCACCTTAAGTATTTTCTTTTGTAGCTTCTTCTTTTTAGGTCCTTTTTTGTTCTTAGATTCTTATTTTAAGAATTTTTTAAGCTTTATAGTCAGAAGTTCAAGTTCATCATCACTCGAGCTTTCGCTTCAGTGGTCTTCTTTTGTTCTAAGTATAAAATCCTTCTTATTCTTTAGAAGGTTATTCTCAAGTTCATTATGTGCCACATTA